>NC_029773.3:15593564-15595504 GCF_000817695.3 Arachis duranensis | reverse complement strand
TTTTTTTTTTGGAATGGTAGTCAGCAACATGCAACTATTTCATTTGGTTTTCTTCAAGTTTTGATGGGATTTTGCCCAATTTTATGAAGCAAGATATTTGTTTCATTTTGAGTTCAATACAATGTCGGTATTGTTTTTATTTAATTTAGGGTGTCATTTCCTGAAGGGACGTAACTTAATATTGTTAATGTTGGGTATTGCATGTGTTTGTTGTTATGTTTATTAACGCCTGTTTGAACCGTTCGATGATTTCTGGCGATTCAGCATACCATGTTGATTTGCATAAAATCTATGAAATCTGAGTTTCATATAATCCATAGTTCCATACATTTGTACAATTTGATGGTAGTTAGAGTCATCACAAGGAAAACTAGGATTAGGTCTAGGATCCAAGTACTTTGATAAGTTCGATCTTCTTAAGCTTAGAGGAACCTTTTATTCCCCTTGACTTGGCCAGTTTTTTCAACTCGGCAAGTTTCATTTCTTCCAGGGTTTCTTGCGCTGGTTGAACCGTTGTTTCCAACGAAATGTTTGATGATTCATAGTTAGTGTGCTCAATAGTGTTGCTTCTTGGGGTTGATAGAGGAGATGGAATAGGGGATTTCTTTGCAAAGTTTTAAGGTAGCCTAGTCAACTTAAACCCTGATACATGTGGGTTCCCCTCTGCTCCTTTCTCATTCCTTGCCGCCGATATTTTCTCCGACAAATCCTTCTGTTTTGCCTTGTTTGAGATATTACCTGCTGTAAATAGAATCAAATGAGAATTAGAAATGAAAAATCATAACATGTATCTAAAGTTAATTATTAATTTATTATAAGTCATTTTGTAAACAAGAAATTTTCATAATGTTTACCGGCATAGTTTTGACATGGGTTTTTTTAATTAAATAAAATAATCATAATTCACTAGTCATACTAAATATTTATTATTCTAAGGATAAATTTAAATTGGTGTTCAAAAAATTTTAGGTTGAGTACTTTGATCTCAAATGAATTCGTCTTTAGAGATTCTCGAAATTTAATTATAGAGTAATTATCCAAATCAGTTCCCAAAAATTTTAAAATTGGACATTTTAGCCCCCAAAAAATTAATATAAAGAATAAATTCTAAAGTTTTAGCCTCCCAAAAAATTAATATATAGAATCAATTCTAAAGGTTTGTAAATAGGTTTGTAAATTTTAAAAACAGACATTTTAGTCTCCAAAAACAAATAATGTACAAATCAATTCTCAACGTTTCTCTTCGACATAACAGTCTTTTTCCAAAAATAAAATAAAATAAAATAATAATTATTATTAATTACATAATAATACTGTACTACATTTTTTTTGTAAAAATAATAATAAATTTATTCATTAGATTTATATATATATATATTGAGTTCTACCCAACCCCCTCTAAATCAACATGTAAATTAACCCGTGACGTGGCACATTTTAATTGGATGTTTAGTTTTAGTTTGAATTAATTTAACTCAATAAGAGTTAATATCTTAACTAAAGTAGGATAATTTTATAATTAAAGCCCCACAGATAAACTTGCCTTGATGAATTCTTAACCGTTGCAAATCACTAATGGCTGTACTCCGTCATCTTCTTTCTAATGCTCAAACGATGCTGAAATTTCCTTCTTAAGGATCAACATTTGCAAGAAGTCTTAACGATCTTGGGATTCATCAATTGAAAAGCAAGGATTCATTTTTTGGGAGCATGATTTCAAGAAGAAACAAAAATTGGGTTTTTAATATTTTAGTAAATTATACAATTACCTACTTTGGACTATAATTTAATTACCAATAGTTTAACCATAATTAACATAACCACCAATTATAGAATGACATGTTACAGAGAATAATATACATGTTATTATAGGAAGGATAGAGTAGAATTTACCTATATATATATATAGTCACTCAATAATAATAATAATAATAATAATA
>NC_029773.3:15592784-15593464 GCF_000817695.3 Arachis duranensis | reverse complement strand
GAAAAATGAGACATGTTACTGAGGATCTGAAAAATCATAAAATGATTCTTGAAGCAAGAAAAAGCTATTCAAAAAAAAAAATTTTCGAAAAAAAAAATCGAAAAAAAAAGAAAGAAAAAGAATCGAAAAAAAAAGAGAGAGAAATAAGAGTTGTGATCCAAGGCAAATAAGAGTGTGCTTAAGAACCCTGGACACCTCTAATTGGGGACTTTAGCAAAGCTGAGTCACAATCTGAAAAGGTTCACCCAATATTGTGTCTGTGGCATGTATGTATCCGGTGGTAATACTGGAAGACAGAGTGCTTTGGGCCACAGCCAAGACTCAATAAATAGCTATGTTCAAGAATCATCATACTTTACTAGGAGAATCATTAACACTATCCGGATTCTAAGTTCCTAAAGAAGCCAACCATTCTGAATTTCAAAGGATAGAGTGAGATGCCTAAACTATTCAGAGGCAAAAAGTAAAAGCCCCGCTCATCTAATTAATACTGATCTTCATAGATGTTTTTGGAATTCATTGCATATTCTCTTTTTTTTATCTTACTTGATTTTCAGTTGCTTGGGGACAAGCAACAATTTAAGTTTGGTGTTGTGATGAGCGGATAATTTGTATACTTTTTGGCATTGTTTTTAGTATGTTTTAGTATGATCTAGTTAGTTTTTAGTATATTTTTATTA
>NC_029773.3:15585968-15586187 GCF_000817695.3 Arachis duranensis | reverse complement strand
CAACCTCACCCTTCAAATTCAAACCACTTTCCCTCCCAAACCCACCCATCATGGCCGAACCCTTTACCCCCTCTCTCCTATATATACCCTTCTTCAACCCTTCATTTTCACACAACCTAAACACCACTTCCCCCCCTTTTTGGCCGAACACACCACCATCTCCCTCTTCCTCATTTCTTCTTCTTCTACTCTCTTCTTTCTTCTTTTGCTCGAGGACGA
>NC_029773.3:15580777-15585298 GCF_000817695.3 Arachis duranensis | reverse complement strand
AGGGAGGAGCAACAAAGACAAGGAAGAGACATTGAGGAGCTCAAGCACTCCATAGGATCTTCAAGAGCAAGAAGGAGCCGCCATCACTAAGGTGGACCCGTTCTTTGATTTCCTTGTTATTTGTTCTTCTGTTTTTCGAATTTTACGCTTATGTTTATCCATGTTTGTGTCTTGTGATCATTAGTGTCTTAGTGTCTATGCCTTAAAGTTATGAATGTCCTATGAATCCATCACCTTTCTTAAATAAAAATGTGCTTAATTGAAAAAGGAAGAATTGCATGAATTTTGAATTTTATAACAGTTTAATTATTTTGATGTGGTGGCAATATTTTTGTTCTCTGAATGTATGCTTAAACAGTGCATATGTATCTTGAATTTGTGGTTCATGAATGTTGGTTTCTTGACACTTTTTTAGCACAAGTGCAAGATGGTATAGGCAATCAGAATATGAATTCCCAAACAAAGAAAAGTCGTCCATAAATACTTCTATGAACTTCTCAATTATATCTGAAAAAATGGAGAGCATACACCTTTAGAATGTTGCAGGTGCATTACACAATCCAAAGGGCATTCTCCTATAAGCAAAGACACCATATGGACAAGTAAATGAAGTTTTTTCCTGATCCTTGGGGTCTACAACAATTTGATTGTAGCCCGAATATCCATCCAGGAAACAATAATACTCATGTCCTGCCAATCTTTCAAGCATCTGGTCCATGAAGTGTAGGGGAAAGTGATCCTTCCGGGTGGCTTCATTAAGTTTCCGGTAGTCAATGCACATACGCCATCCGGTCACTGTCTTTGTGGGTATCAATTCATTCTTCTCATTTGCCACAACAGTGATCCCTCCCTTCTTAGGGACTACTTGCACCGGGCTTACCCAAGGGCTGTCTGAGATGGGGTAGATCACCTCTGCTTGCCATAATTTCAACTCTTCTTTCTGAACTACTTCATTCATAATTGGGTTCAGCCTCCTTTGTTGCTATCCTGAGGGTTTGGCATCCTCTTCAAGTAAGATTTTATGCATGCACATTGAAGGACTGATCCCCTTTAAATCTGTAAGTGTCCAATCTATGGCATCCTTGTGTTGTCTCAACACTTGGATAAGTTCCTCTTCTTGTTCCTTATTCAGACTTGAATTTATGATTACTAGGTGAGTGTTGTTAGCACCCAGATATGCATATTTCAAGCTGGGTGGTAAATCTTTCAGCTCTAATTTTGGTGACTCTGCATCTTTGTTGTCTGTGATAGTTGGCATGATTGAGTTCCTCATGGTTGCTTGTGGTAGTTCTCCATCTGGTGCTTGTTCCAGTTCAATATTTTCTCCACATTGTTCTTCTTCCATGACTTCTTGAACTATCTGTTTTGTGGTGTCTACCAGCATGCATTCTCCTATGAATTCTTTGGGGTAACTCATTGCTTTAAAGACGTTGAAGACCATTTTTTCTTCATGCAATCTCAAGACTAGTTCTCCTTTCTGCACATCAATGATGGCTCCAGCAGTAGCTAGAAATGGTCTTCTTAGGATAATTGACGTGTTGGCTTCTTCTTCCATGTCCAGCACAACGAAATCAGCAGGGAAAATGAATTCTCCTACTTTCACTAGCAAGTCTTCCACAACCCCATGTGGAAATTTCAATGTTCTGTCAGCCGATTGGAGTGCCATTCTTGTTGGCTTAGCTTCCTCAGTCTTCACCATTCTCATCATGGTTAGGGACATAAGATTTATGCTAGCTCCCAAATCACACAAAGCTTTCTCAATAGTGATATCCCCTATGATGAAGGGGATTTGAAAACTCCCTGGGACTTTTAGCTTTTGAGGCAACTTCTTCTGTATGATGGCGCTGCATTCCTCAGTCAATACTATGGTTTCTTTTGCCTCACAGTTCCTCCTTTTGGTTATAAGCTCCTTTAAGAACTTGGCATAGAGTGGCATTTGTTCTAATACCTCAGCAAATGGTATGTTGATTTAGATCCTCTTGAAAATCTCTAGGAACTTAAAGAACTGGCCATCCTTCCCATTTTTTCTCAGTCTTTGTGGGTATGGTGCCTTTGGCACATAGGGCTTCAAGACTGGTTTTGGTGGAGGTGAAGCTGGGATCTCCCTTTCATCCTCGTTCCCATGCTTTGATGCAACCTCTTCATGATTGTCTTTGTTTGGGGTTCCTTCCTCTACAACTTTTTCACTTCTTAGAGTTATAGCCTTGCATTCCCCTCTTGGGTTAGCCATGGTATCGCTGGAAAATGTGTGTGGGGAGTGGGATTTGCTTGGACAAAATCTCCAATTGTGCTTCCAACTTTGAGATTGCTGCACCTTGATTTTTCAGATTTGACCTGTATTCCTCTTGATTAGCATCTATCCTTCTGTCGGTTTGTGCTTGTCTGTCCATGAGCGTGGAGACTGTCCCTGTAATCTGGGATGACAGTTGTGCTATTGCTGCCTCCATCCTCTCAAAGTTGCTCTTGATTTCACATGGTTGCATAGTTGCGGATGGTGCATCTTGATTGGGTTGTTGTGTGTGGGTTGGTTGTTATGGTATGATGTGTTTTGTGAGTTATGGTAGGGTCTATGGTTCCCTATTTAATGGTTGGGGTTATGGTTGGGATGCTGATTTTGTTGATTTCCCCACCCAAACTTTAGGTGGTTCTTCCAACCTGGGTAGTATGTCTTAGAGTGTGGGTCATATGGTGCTCTGGATGAATTGTTCATATAATTAGCTTGTTTCCAGTCACCTCCAGATTCTGGTGCATTCCCTTCTTGTTGAGGAGTTTGGTCTTGAATGACTGAGACTTGGTTGGCCTCCATCCTTTTGGTTAAGGCTGCTATTTGTGCTGCAATTGCCTTGTTCTGAGCTAACAAAGCATCTACAGAGTTGAGTTCTAACACTCCCTTCTTCTGAGTTCTTTCTGAAGCATAGAAATACTCATTTTCAGCTACAGTCTCAATGACATCTATGGACTCTTCAATGGTTTTCTTTTTGTTGAGTGAGCCTCCTGAAGAATGATCCACTGCCTTCTTTGCTTCATAGGATAGTCCCTCATAAAAGATATGTAGTTGTACCCACTCATTGAACATATCCGGTGGGCATCTTCTTGTCAGATCTTTGAATCTCTCCCAGGCCTCATAGAGTGTTTCTCCATCTTGTTGTCTAAAAGTTTGCACCTCAACTCTCAGCCTATTGATTCTTTGTGGAGGGTAAAATCTTACAAGGAATCTGTTCACGACCTCCTCCCATGTAGTTAGGCTATCCTTGGGGAATGATTCCAACCACTTTGCTGCCTTATCTCTGAGTAAGAAATGAAACAAGAGTAGTTTGTAGATGTCAGGGTGTACCCTGTTGGACTTTACAATATCAGATATCCTCAAGAATGTGCTGAGATGTTGATTAGGGTCTTCTTGGGCACTTCCTCCATATGAGCAATTATTCTGAACAAGAGTGATGAGCTGAGGCTTCAGCTCAAAATTGTTGGCATGAATTGTTGGCTTTAGGATGCTGCTACCATAATTTCCTGGGTTTGGGTTGATGTAGGAGTCTAAGACTCTCCTTTCTTGCCCATCATGATTGACTGGGCCTCCTCTGGAATGGTTATGAACTTCTTCCTCATGGTGATTCTCCATATTCTCCTCCATGTTTGTTTCAAAATACTCTTCTTCTTCCTCAGCACCAACGACTCTCTTCCCTCTTGCTTCCCTCCTTAATCTAAGGAAGGTCCTCTCAAGTTCAGAATCAAAGGAAGTTGAAGCCCCGCTTCTCCTACCTGTCATACAACCAATCAAGGCAAAAAGCAAGAAAGAAAATAGATAAAGAAATTACTTTTGTTAGAGTAGTTATTAGTGTGAGTGGTGCAATTGATCAAACAATTAGAAGAGTGAAAATATGGACACTAAATAAAATAATCAAAGAAGAAGGAAATAGAGCTCAAAATAAAATAAAAAATGCTAAATAAAAGAAATTAAAATAACAAGGAATTTAAATTGCTTAATCTAGTTCTCCAATCAATTTAATCACTGTCAAATTTAAGCCAATCCCAGGCAACGGCGCCATAAAATTTGATGAGTTCTAATTCACACCCCCATTCAAAAATTAGTGAATCAGATCTTTTGCCAAGCGCACCAAAATTATCACCAAGTAATAACCCACAGTGGAGTGGGATCGTATCCACAGAGATTGGCAAATTCAAGCAGTTTTAATTAATTGATGAATTAGTCAAGAGGATCAATAAGATTGTGAAGTGCAAAATTGTAAATGACATAAATGTAAATGACTAGAATATAAAGTAAAGCAATAAAGTGAAGAAATGGAAATTGCAGAATGTAAAGTGCTGAATCATAAATGACTTAAATGTAAATGGGAGTGGAAAATTGCTGAATGTAAAAATTAAGCTGTAAAGAAATGGATAGATAAGAATGGGGAAATTCATTGAGATTGGGAGATGTTGTCTCTTTGGATCAAATCTAGCTTATATCTTCTTCAATCATGCAACTCATTGACCTCTTGGCAATCATGATTGATTGAGCCC
>NC_029773.3:15575061-15580696 GCF_000817695.3 Arachis duranensis | reverse complement strand
GCTAATTGCTCATAAAGAGAGATATGCTTGGTCCCTGATTATACCACACACCCTTATAGGTCCAGGTAGAGGGAGGATTATATGTCACGTATCCAAATACCAAAACCCAGATTCTACTCAAGTATGAGAAGAGATTTCAAGCATGGTTTCATGTTTCCTTTTCCAAGGTTCCCATGAAACCCAATTGCATTCAATCTCTTTCCCAAGATAATTGAACACTAAGCATTAAGAACAAAATTCCTTCTAGCAAATCAAAGAGAAGATAAAGAGAAGAAGAATTTCACTATTATCAATCCATCAAGTACAACAGAGCTCCCTCTCTCAATGAGAGGGAAGTTAGCTACTTATAGCTCAAAAAGTACTCAAAAGTGAAGTGTAAAAGTGGATCTAAAACTAATTGCTTAACCCCCACTTCAGTACTCCTTGGGGGTATTTATACTACTCCTAGTAAAATAAAAGAATTACAAAAGTGAAAAGGGAAAATTACATTTTGGAGGGAAAAGCAAACACTCAATAAGCGTGACTTCTCAGCTGCGTGTCACTGGCGCTTTACTGGCGTGTCACGTGCCCTTCATTTCTAGCTTGGCGTGCCACGCCCAATCCTTCAAGTGGCACGCTCGTCCCTTTGCCAACCTTGGCGTGCCACGCTTTCGAACTCAAGTGGCACACCCTTTGCTTTTTCATCTTTCCTTTACCTCTGGAAACCTGAACTAGCATGGCACGCCCAGGGTCTGGCGTGCCACGCCCTTGCTGTGTGCTTGGCTAAGCTCCTCTGAAAAGTTGCACTAGCATGGCAAGCCAGACCCTTGTGAGTGAGTGGTTCCTCTATTTGGCGTACCACGCCATGAACTCAAGTGGCACGCCTCAATGCTTCTTTGCCCTCTGAATGACACTGGCGTGCCATGCCTGGTTGCTCAAGTGGCACGCCTAAGTGAAGAATGGTGAATGGCGTGCCACACCTTCGATACCAAGTGGCACGCCCCATGTAATTGGCCTCTGTCATCCTCTCTGAAAACTTGTACCAGTGTGCCACGCCATGCTACTGGTGTGCCACGCCCATGATCTTGCCTTGATTCCAATGGTTGGCGTACCACGCCTCAGCTTCAAGTGGCACGCCATAGTGAGATGCTTAAGTTGGTGTGCCACGCCTTTGATACCAAGTGGCACGCCCAAGTTTGATTGAGAGGTTGGCGTGCCACGCCTTCGACTTCAAGTGGCACGCCCAATCTTTAGTTGCCTTCAGCTCCTTCTCTGGATTATTGTACCAGCATGTCACGCCATGCTGCTCAAGTGGCACGCACATGCATTTATGCACTCTTCAAGCTTGGCGTGCCACGCCTAGGTTCTTAAGTGGCATGCCCAAGTGACTTCTTGGAGCTGGCGTGCCACACCTTCGACACCAAGTGGCACGCCATAGTGGAGGTTCTTCTTGAGATGGTGAGTTGACGTGCCACGCCCCTTTGCTCAAGTGGAACGCCCATAGTAGTTGATGGGTCAAGCGTGCCACGCCCAGCCTGGCATGCCACGCCCATTTTGTGTCCTCCATTTTGCTCTCTGGAATTCTGTACTAGCGTGCCACGCCCAATCCCTGGCGTGCCACGCACATATGCATGCTTGGATTTCCCTTCTGGAATTTAGTACTAGCGTACCACACCTAGCTCCTGGCGTGCCACGCCAGTGCATTTTTGTGGCGTTTGCTCCAAGTGGCACGCCAGTTTCACACGCCCATCTTCTTGTTTGTCTTCTACCCATTTTTTATGCATTTTTCACCTGAAATTCAGCACAACTTATCTCAAAGTAGTGTACCATAATATTCATAAAATAATGCATGAATTGTACTGATCAAATGAGATTTTTTCTCTTTTATGGTCTTCTTTATGCAAGAAAGAAGGGTAGATGATGCAAGTCATCAGTGGCCAACCTAAAAGGAGAGAGAAAGAAAGGAAATTAAGCCTACAACAAAGATATCAAAGCAATAAAACATAGGCGGGGGGCTAATGTCAAATAAGAGTAGGGTTCTCACTACGTGTTAGCTACGCATGTAAGTGAGGAAAAAATATAGGCAAAGGGCATATTAATTAATACTTGATGCAAAAGGAAAGTCAAAGCATAAGTGAATAACATGAAGAGCATGTCGAGCATCAAGTTCAAACAACAATTAACACAAACAAGATTAGTGATAATCATGAGAGCATTTGGTTCCATCCTAACTCACTGATGATGAGGTATAAAAACAAGGGATCATGAGTTAGGAAGGACTAAAGCACTAATCTTGTGTGTAGAGCATATATTACAATTAATCCCAAACAAGTCATGAAGCACCAAGATTAACCAAGAAATTCTCAACAATTGAGTAAAAGAATTCAACACCAATATTAAAATAAGAAAATTAGAAAATAAAAGGGAAAACAAGTTACAAAAAATAAAATTAAAATGCAATGAATGAAAATAAGGAAATGCAATAAAAGAAGATAGAAAAAAAGAGATTTTTTTTTAGTATTTTATTTATTATTATTTTATAATTTTTTTATTTTTTTTATTTTTAAAAGAAGAAATTTCCAAGAGAGGAAGAAGAAAAAAAAGTAGAAAGAAAGAAGAAGAAAAGAAGAAAGAAGGAGAAAGGAGAAATAAGAAAAACAGGGTGCAAATCCGTGCATATGCGCCATGCGTGCTTATGCGCGGATGCGGCAGGGACAATCGGCACGTACGCGCCATGCGTGCTTACGTGCGGATCGCCTGACACAAAGTAGGCATAAAGTGGGCATAACTCTCGGGTTTTAGTACTAGGAGTTGTGAAACTACGTCGATGCGCGCGCGCACAGCACGCTTGCGCGCCGATGCCCGCTTTTCTTCTTTTTCTTTTTTTTTTTCAAAAGTAGGGCACTCTCCTAATCTACAAGCATTCTAAGACAATCACAAATCAAATTTAACAACAAATCTTTTTAGTTTTTAAAAAATTTTCAAATACACTACAAATCAAACTTACACTTCAAGCAACCTACTTAATCAACAATCTAAACTAATCAAAACACACTACTACAACCTATCATCGAAATAAAATGTATAAGAGTATAGAAAAGAAGAAAACTACCTATAATGGCAACTCCAATCACTTATTAACCAAATCTAAAAGAGAGTGAAAAGAGTTTACCATGGTGGGGTGTCTCCCACCTAGCACTTTAGTTTAAGTCCTTAAGTTGGACATTTGGAAGGCTCCTTGTTGTGGTGGCTTATGCTTGTACTCATCTTGAAACTTCCACCAATGCTTGGACTTCAAGTAAGCTTCAAAATTCAAAATCAATGGCACCAAGCTTTGATGAAGTTCCACACAAGCTAAGGGCTTCCAAAATTGATCTTCATATATTCCCGGATCCCAAATCTTATTTTTGCACCCATCTTCTAATTAATCATCATGATTCCATTTGGGTGGTTTAGCCTTAGAATTCTCAAAGAAGCTTCCAAACAACTTTCTAGACCCAAACAATCTATCTCTACACCAACTTTTGCAATTAAACTTTGAACATATAACCATAATGATAACCTAGAGTGATGTTTCCAACCACTACATAACTCTCTCCTACTTTTAACTCCACAAAGAGCTCTAAGTTGACCATCATTTTCAAGCAAACCATATTCAAGTGAGAAAGTAAAGCTTAAGGATAAGAATTTTACCCACTTGAATGTTGTGTTGGATGATGGTGACTTAGGGAGGGGGACCTCCCCACACTTAACCAATGTGAGATCCATTCCCTTGTGCTCTTCCCTTGCAACTTCCACCTCTTTGCAAGCTTCTTTAAGTTCAATTCCTTGCTCACCAACTTCTTCTATACACCCTTCATTGCTCAAATTATGTGTCAGAGGTTGTGCACGGTCCTCCTTGTTATCAATTTCATAGCACAATGAGGGAGATTCATCAATCCCAAAAGTCTCATTGGTTGGTGTGGAATCATCTTCAATGATGGAGCTTACTTCTTGCTCAACCTCCTCTTCTTGGTAGCTTCTTTCCAATTCAATCTCTTCTTCATTACTTACCAAGGGTATGGGAGGCGAGGTATCTTCTTCCTTAATCTCCCTGTCAAGCCCAATGGGAGAGGATTCAATTGTACATAAGAATTCATCAATGATTAAATCCATCTCTTGATCAACCTCTTCAAAGTCTTCAATCAAGATATGCTTTGGAGGTTGTACACCCTCCTCAACATCAATATCAAGCTTCTTGAAAGAGGGCTCTCTAATGCTACATTCCCATGGACTTCCAACATCTCCTATGTTTTCAACCACTTCTTTCGGCTCAATTACCTCATCTTCCTTCCCTTGTGGCAATTCTTGCTTCAACCCTTCTTCTACACCTTGAAGCTGTAAACTTACTCCCTCACTATGCTCCTTGATTGCTAGTGCACGAAATTGCAATCACACTTTTGCAATTCCGCACAACTAACCAGCAAGTGCACTGGGCGTTTAACTCCAATTCTTATGCCAGTTCCGGCGTTAAACGCCGGGAATTCTGAAGCTGATTTGCAACGCCGGTTTGGGCCATCAAATCTCGGGCAAAGTATGGACTATTATACATTGCTGGAAAGCCCAGGATGTCTACTTTCCAACGCCGTTGAGAGCGCACCAATTGGACTTCTGTAGCTCCAGAGTCCAGAAAATCCACTTCGAGTGCAGGGAGGTCAGAATCCAACAGCATCTGCAGTCCTTTTCAACCTCTGAATCAGATTTTTGCTCAAGACCCTCAATTTCAGCCAGAAAATACCTGAAATCACAGAAAAACACACAAACTCATAGTAAAGTCCAGAAAAGTGAATTTTAACTAAAAACTAATAAAAATATAATAAAAACTAACTAGAATATATTAAAAACATACTAAAAACAATGCCAAAAAGCGTATAAATTATTCGCTCATCACAACACCAAACTTAAATTGTTGCTTGTCCCCAAGCAACTGAAAATCAAATAGGATAAAAAGAAGAGAACATACTATAGACTCCAAAATATCAAGGAAACTTAGCTCCAATTAGATGAGCGGGACTAGTAGCTTTTTGCTTCCGAACAGTTTTGGCATCTCACTTTATCCTTTGAAGTTCAGAATGATTAGCATCTATAGGAACTCAGAACTCAGATAGTGTTATTGATTCTCCTAGTTGAGTATAATGATTCTTGAACATAGCTAGTGTATGAGTCTTGGCTGTGGCCCAAAGCACTCTGTCATCCAGTATTACCACCGGATACATATATGCCACACACACATACTTGGGTGAACCTTTTCAGATTATGACCCAGCTTTGCTAGAGTCCCCAATTAGAGGTGTCCAGGGTTCTTAAGCACACTCTTAGGTGTCCAGGGTTCTTAAGCACCTCCCATCCTCTCAGTGGAAATGTTCAACGCACCCTGTCACGGCACGGCTATCCATCTGTCGGTTCTCAATCAGGCCAAAATAGAATCCAGTGATTCTTTTGCGTCTGTCACTAACGCCCCGCCTTCAGGAGTTTGAAGCTCGTCACAGTCATTCAATCATTGAATCCTACTCAGAATACCACAGACAAGGTTTAGACCTTCCAGATTCTCTTGAATGCCGCCATCAGTTCTAGCTTATACCACGAAGATTCTGATTAAAGAATCCAAGAGATATCTA
>NC_029773.3:15571871-15573106 GCF_000817695.3 Arachis duranensis | reverse complement strand
CAATGAATCATCACTGCTCTCTTGATAGTGACCTCAGAACGGTTGCTAGTGGGCAATATGAAACGCCCAATAAAGTCTAGCCAGCCTCTTGCAATTGGTTTGAGACACCCTTTGAATTGGTTATCCACTTAGTTCCAGGGAGGCAAATGTCCTATAGAACTTGATCCAACCCCTTATCTGCTCTCACCATTCTCCTATTAAAGGATTCAGGATCATCTTGCAGTTGAGGCAATTTGAAGACCTCTCTTATTTTGTCCAGATGGAAGTACATAACTTTCCCTCTGACCATGGTTCTGTAAGTATGGAAAGTAGTTCTAGTCATTCTCTGCTTATCTGTCAGCCACAGATTTGAGTAAAATTCCTGAACCATATTTCTTCCAACCTTTATCTCAGGATTGGTTAGAACTTCCCATCCTCTGTTTCGAATTTGCTCTTGGATCCCCGGATATTCATCTTCTTTCAGATCGAATTTGACTTTCGGGATCACTGACCTCAGACCCATTATTTTGTGATAATGGTCTTCATGTTCTTTGGTTAAGAACTTCTCTTGATTCCAAAGATTCTTTGGATTATTCTCTTTCTTTCCTCTTAAATTGGTTTGTTTTCCCTTAGGAGCCATGATCTTGATGAATTTTGGCTTAGTGATCACAGAAAAGCACACCAAACTTAGAGGTTTGCTTGTCCTCAAGCAAAAGAAAAGAGAGAGGGGAGAGAGGAGGAGAGCAAATTCGAATGGTGTGGGAAAAGCGGTGGCCGAACGTGTATTTATAAGGGAGGAGAGAGAGAGATTTTGAAAATTGTGAAGGAGATTTGAGAAGATATGGAGAGAATTTGAGAGAAAATTGAGTTTTTGAAGAAGATTTGGGAAGGATTTGAGAGAGATTTGAAGAATGATTTTAATTTTTGAAAATTTGAAGGTGAATGATGAAAGTTTGAAATGTGTTTACATAGAAAAGTATAGGTCAAAAAAGGAAAGTTTGAAAAAATTTTAATCAGAAAGTAGAATCTCCGTCCCCCACCTTTCTGGCGTTAAACGCCCAGAATGGTATCCATTTTGGCGTTTAACGCCCATTTGTTGGCCATTGTGGGCGTTTAACGCCCAGCCAGGTACCCTGGCTGGCGTTAAATGCCAGAATTCCCTTTGTCACTGGGCATTTTGCTAAACGCCCAGGATGCTGCACACTTGGCGTTAAACGCCCAGAATGGTGCCCATTCTGGCGTTTAACGCCCAAAAT
>NC_029773.3:15570439-15571818 GCF_000817695.3 Arachis duranensis | reverse complement strand
CTCAGTTTTGAGCATTCTTGCTCAAAATTGCTTTCAAGATAATGCTTGATTCTCTGTCCATTAACAATGAACTTTTTGTCAGAATCAGTATCCTGAAGCTCAACATATCCATATGGTGATACTCCTGTAATCACATACGGACCCCTCCACCGGGATTTAAGTTTTCCTGGGAATAATCTGAGCCTAGAGTTGAAGAGCAGAACTTTTTGTCCTGGCTCAAAGACTCTGGATGATAACTTCTTGTCATGCCACTTCTTTGCCTTTTCCTTATAAATTTTTGCATTTTCAAAGGCATTGAGTCTAAATTCATCTAGCTCATTTAGCTGGAGTAATCTCTTTTCACCAGCTAACTTAGCATCCAGGTTTAGGAATCTGGTTGCCCAGTAGGCTTTATGTTCCAGTTCCACGGGCAAATGACAGGCCTTGCCATACACAAGTTGGTATGGTGAGATTCCTATTGGAGTCTTGAATGCTATTCTGTATGCCCATAGAGCATCATCCAAGCTCTTTGCCCAATCCTTCCTTCGGGCTATTACAGTCCGTTCTAGGATTCTTTTTAGCTCTCTGTTAGAGACTTCAGCTTGCCCATTTGTCTGTGGATGATACGGGGTTGCCACTTTGTGGCTAATTCCATATCGGACCATAGCAGAGTAAAGCTGTTTGTTGCAGAAATGAGTACCCCCATCACTGATTATGACTCTGGGAACACCAAATCTGCTGAAGATGTGTTTCTGGAGGAATTTCAGCACGGTCTTAGTATCATTAGTGGGTGTAGCAATTGCTTCTACCCATTTAGATACATAGTCCACTGCCACCAGAATGTAAGTGTTTGAGTATGATGGTGGGAATGGACCCATAAAGTCAATTCCCCATACATCAAACAACTCAATCTCTAAGATCCCTTATTGAGGCATGGCATATCCGTGAGGCAAGTTACCTGCTCTTTGGCAACTGTCACAGTTATGCACAAACTCTCGGGCATCTCTATAGAGAGTAGACCAGTAAAAGCCACATTGGAGGACCTTAGTGGCTGTTCGCTCACTTCCAAAATGTCCCCCATACTGTGATCCATAGCAATGCTACAGGATCCTTTGTGCTTCTTCTCTGGGTACACATCTGTGGATCATTCCGTCTGCACATCTCTTAAAGAGATATGACTCATCCCATAGGTAGTACTTGGCATCTGAGATTAATTTCTTTCTTTGCACTCTGCTATACTCCTGTGGTATGAACCTCACAGCTTTATAATTTGCAATATCTGCAAACCATGGAGCTTCCTGAATGGCAAAGAGTTGCTCATCTGGGAAAGTCTCAGAGATCTCATTAGAAGGGAGGGACGCCCCAGCTACTGGTTCTATTCGGGACAGATGATCAGCTAC
>NC_029773.3:15569895-15570358 GCF_000817695.3 Arachis duranensis | reverse complement strand
AGAAGCAACACCCATCTTATGAGCCTGGGTTTTGAATCCTGCTTTGTGAGTAAGTATTTAAGAGCATCATGGTCAGTGTACACAATCACCTTTGATCCCACTAGATAGGATCTAAACTTGTCAATGGCATAGACCACTGTAAGTAACTCTTTTTCTGTGGTTGTGTAATTCTTCTGTGCATCATTTAGAATGCGGCTGGCATAATAAATGACGTGCAGAAGCTTGTTATACGTCTGTCCCAACACTGCACCAATGGCATGGTCACTGGCATCACACATTAGTTCGAATGGTAATGTCCAGTCTGGTGCAGAGATGACTGGTGCTGTGACCAGCTTGGCTTTCAGGGTCTCAAATGCCTGCAGACACTGTGCGTCAAACACAAATGGTGTGTCAGCAGCTAGCAGGTTGCTCAAAGGTTTTGCAATTTTCGAAAAATCCTTTATAAACCTTCTGTAGAATCCTG
>NC_029773.3:15557483-15569747 GCF_000817695.3 Arachis duranensis | reverse complement strand
CCAAGGACAATTTCTTCAGTCACCATAAAGTGACATTTCTCCCAGTTTAAAACCAGGTTAGTCTCTTGGCACCTTTTCAGGACAAGTGCTAGGTGGTTAAGACAGGAGCTGAATGAGTCTCCATATACTGAGAAGTCATCCATGAAGACTTCCAGGAATTTCTCCACCATATCAGAGAAGATGGATAGCATGCATCTCTGAAAGGTTACAGGAGCATTACACAGACCAAAAGGCATCCTTCTGTAAGCAAACACGCCAGAAGGGCAAGTAAATGCTGTTTTCTCTTGGTCCTGAGAATCTACTGCAATTTGGTTGTAACCTGAATAGCCATCCAAAAAGCAGTAATAATCATGACCAGCTAGTCTTTCTAGCATTTGGTCTATGAATGGTAAAGGAAAATGATCCTTTCTAGTGGCTGTTTGGTCTATGAATGGTAAAGGAAAATGATCCTTTCTGGTGGCTGTATTGAGCCTTCTGTAGTCAATACACATACGCCACCTTGTGACTGTTCTTGTAGGAACCAGTTCATTTTTTAAATTATGAACTACTGTCATGCCTCCCTTTTTGGGGACAACTTGGACAGGGCTCACCCAGGGGCTATCAGAAATAGGATAAATAATCCCAGCCTCTAGTAATTTAGTGACCTCTTTCTGCACCACCTCCTTCATGGCTGGATTTAGCCTCCTTTGTGGTTGGACCACTGGTTTGGCATTATCCTCCAATAAGATCTTGTGCATGCATCTAGCTGGGCTAATGCCCTTAAGATCACTTATGGACCACCCAAGAGCTGTCTTGTGTGTCCTCAGCACTTGAATCAGTGCTTCCTCTTCCTGTGGATTTAAAGCAGAGCTTATAATCACTGGAAAAGTGTCACCCTCTCCCAGAAATGCATACTTCAGGGATGGTGGTAGTGGTTTGAGTTCAGGTTTGGGAGACTTATCCTCCTCCTGAGGAATTTTCAAAAATTCTCTTGTTTCCTCTGGTCCTTCCTGATCAGGCTGAACATCCTTGAGGATGTCCTCAAGCTCTGATTCTAGACTTTCAGTCATATTGACCTCTTCCACCAAAGAGTCAATAATGTCAGTGCCCATGCAGTCATTTGGTGTGTCTGGATGCTGCATAGCTTTTACAGCATTCAACTTGAACTCATCCTCATTGACTCTCAGGGTTACTTCCCCTTTTTGTACATCAACGAGAGTTCGTCCAGTTGCTAGGAAAGGTCTTCCTAGAATGAGAGTTGCACTCTTGTGCTCCTCCATTTCCAGCACCACAAAGTCAGTTGGGAAGGCGAATGGCCCAACCTTGACAATCATGTCCTCTATTATGCCTGATGGATATTTAATGGAGCCATCAACAAGTTGGAGGCATATCCGGGTTGGTTTGACTTCTTCAGTCAACCCGAGCTTTCTGATAGTGGATGCAGGTATTAGATTGATGCTTGCTCCAAGATCACACAGGGCTGTCTTGGTGCAAGCACCTTCTAATGTGCATAGTATCATAAAGCTTCCTGGATCTTGAAGCTTTTCTGGTAAGCTTTTCAGAATGATTGCACTGCATTCTTCAGTGAGAATACTTTTTCAGTTTCTCTCCAATCCTTCTTATGACTTAAGATCTCTTTCATGAACTTAGCATAAGAAGGTATTTGCTCAAGTGCCTCTGCAAAAGGAATCTTTATTTCAAGAGTCCTTAGATAGTCTGCAAAGCGGGCAAATTGCTTATCCTGCTCCGCTTGGCGGAGTTTCTGAGGATAAGGCATTTTGGCTTTATATTCTTCAACCTTGGTTCTGCAGGCTTATTCCTTACAGAAGTGGTTGAAGAGGCCTTTTTAGAGGGATTACTATCAACACTCTCAGGTGTCTGATCCTCCCTTGGCGTTTGAACGCCAGGATTGGGTGAAAATTGGGCGTTTAACGCCAACTTCTCTCCCTTTTCTGGCGTTTGAACGCCAGAACTGGGCAGGGAATGGGCGTTTAACGCCAGCTTCCCCCCTTTTCTGGCGTTTGAATGCCAAAAGTCTTCCTCTCTGGGCTCTTACTGTCCTTAGAGGGATTTTGGACAGTGGTTTGGTTATCCTCTGTCAATTGTTCCTTATTTGGCTTTTTGCTACTTTGAGCTGTGTTATTCAATGTCTTCCCACTCCTCAGTTGAACTGCTTGGCATTCTTCTGTTATCTGTTTAGATAGCTGCTGTTTTGCCTGATTCAACTGCGCTTCTATGTTCTTGTTAGCAATTTTAGTTTCTTGGAGCATCTCTTTAAATTCTGCTAACTATTTTGTCATCAGGTGTAATTGCTGATTAAGCTCAATCATCTGTTCTTGAGGATTAGGATCAGTGGCTACTGTCATAACTTCCTCTTTTGTAGAGAACTCATTACTAGAGTACAAATGTTGATTTCTAGCGACAGTATCTATAAGCTCTTGAGCCTCTTCAATTGTCTTCCTCATGTGTATAGATCCACCAGCTGAGTGGTCTAAAGACATCTGAGCTTTTTCTGTAAGCCCATAGTAGAAGATGTCTAACTGCACCCACTCTGAAAACATTTCAGAGGGGCATTTTCTTAGCATACCTCTATACCTCTCCCAGGCATTATAAAGAGATTCATTATCCTCTTGTTTAAAGCCTTGGATGTCCAGCCTTAGCTGTGTCATCCTTTTTGGAGGGTAAAATTGATTCAGGAATTTGTCTGATAACTGTTTCCATGTCTTTATGCTTGCTGTAGGTTGGTTATTCAACCACCTCTTAGCTTGATCTTTTACAGAAAATGGAAATAGTAATAGTCTGTAGACATCCTGATCCACCTCTTTATCACGTACTGTGTCAGCAATTTGTAAGAACTGTGCCAGAAACTCAGTAGGTTCTTCCTGTGGAAGACCAAAATACTAGCAATTTTGCTGCACTATGATAATAAGTTGAGGATTTAGCTCAAAGCTGCTTGCTTTGATGGGAGGTATACAGATGCTACTCCCATATGCAGCTGTAATGGGGTTAGCATATGACCCCAGAGTCCTTCTGGACTATTCAATTCCACTTAGGTCCATGATGGAGAAAGGGAGTATGATATGAATTCACAAGTAAAGTAAAAAAAATTTTTTAGTTGACCGAAAAAAATAAAATAAAACAAAAGGAAAATAAAATAAATTTTTGAAAACTAAAAGAAAATAAGATCAAAGCAAATTGAAAATTAAATCAATTAGTTAATTAAAAAGATTTTGAAATTAGCAATTGAAGAGATATGATTGAAAATTATTTTGAAAGAGATTTGATTTTTGGAATGAGGAAAGAGAAAAATAACAAAATGACACCAAACTTAAAATTTTTAGAAAATCAAACACAAATTTTCGAAAATTTTAAAGGAAAAACACAAAGAAGACACCAAACTTAGAATTTTTAAAGAACAAGAAAGGACTAAGAACATGCAAATTCGAAAAAAATTAAAAGAAAACAAAAGCATGCAATTGACACCAAACTTAAAATATGAAACTAAACTCAAATAAAAGACTCTAAACCAACAAAAATAAAACAGTCCTAATCTAAGCAACAAGATAAGCCGTCAGTTGTCCAAACTCGAACAATCCCCGGCAACGGCGCCAAAAACTTGGTGCACGAAATTGCAATCACACTTTTGCAATTCCGCACAACTAACCAGCAAGTGCACTGGGTCGTCCAAGTAATACCTTACGTGAGTAAGGGTCGATCCCACGGAGATTGTTGGCTTGAAGCAAGCTATGGTTATCTTGTAACTCTTAGTCAGGATATCAATAATTATCAAGGTTGATTGTAAAAAGCAAAAGAACATGAAATAAGTACTTTTTTGCAGTAATGGGGAACAGGCTGAGGTTTTGGAGATGCTCTGTCTTCTGAATCTATGCTTTCCTACTGTCTTCTTCTTCAAACACGCAAGGCTCCTTCCATGGCAAGCTGTATGTAGGGTTTCACCGTTGTCAGTGGCTACCTCCCATCCTCTCAGTGAAAATGTTCTACGCACCCTGTCACGGCACGGCTAATCATCTGTCGGTTCTCAATCAGGTTGGAATAGAATCCAGTGATTCTTTTGTGTCTGTCACTAACGCCCAGTCTTCAGGAGTTTGAAGCTCGTCACAGTCATGCAATCATTGAATCCTACTCAGAATACCACAGACAAGGTTTAGACCTTCCGGATCCTCTTGAATGCCGCCATCAATTCTAGCTTATACCACGAAGATTCTGATTAAGGAATCCAAGAGATATCTACTCAATCTAAGGTAGAACGAAGGTGGTTGTCAGGCACACGTTCATAGTTGAGAATGATGATGAGTGTCACGGATCATCACATTCATCAGGTTTAAGAACAAGTGATATCTTAGAATGGAAGCAAGTATGATTGAATGAAAAACAGTAGTAATTGCATTAATCCATCAAGACACAGCAGAGCTCCTCACCCCCAACCATGGGGTTTAGAGACTCATGCTGTAGAAGATATAATGAGAAACGTGTAAAGTGTCATGAGGTCCAGATACAATGTCAAAAGATCCTATTAATAGTGAACTAGTAACCTATGGTATACAGAAATGAGTAAATGACGCAAAAATCCACTTCCGGGGTCCACTTGCTGTGTGCTTGGGCTGAGCATTGAAGCTTTTATGTGTAGAGACTTTTTCTGGATTTAAACGCCAGCTTTTATGCCAGTTTGGGCGTTTAACTCCAATTCTTATGCCAGTTCCGGCGTTAAACGCCGGGAATTCTGAAGATGATTTGCAACGCCATTTTGGGCCATCAAATCTTGGGAAAAGTATGGACTATTATACATTTCTGGAAAGCCCAGGATGTCTACTTTCCAACGCCGTTGAGATCGCGCTAATTGGGCTTCTGTAGCTCCAGAAAATCCACTTCGAGTGCAGGGTGGTCAGAATCCAACAGCATCTGCAGTCCTTTTCAGCCTCTGAATCAGATTTTTGCTCAAGACCCTCAATTTCAGCCAGAAAATACCTGAAATCACAGAAAAACACACAAACTCATAGTAAAGTCCAGAAAAGTAAATTTTAACTAAAAACTAATAAAATATAATAAAAACTAACTAGAATATACTAAAAACATACTAAAAACAATGCCAAAAAGCGTATAAATTATCCGCTCATCAATTGCTTCTCCACAATCCACAATGGGAGTTCCTTGATTGCATAGGCTTAGGCGAGAGGAGACCATATTGCGAACGGCATCCGCTATGGTAGCTATTTTGGCTTATAACTCCTTGAACTCCTTTTGGTTCTCTTCTTGCCTTCGAATGTAAGAACTAGCACATTCTTGGAGAGAATCATCCATTGGAGGTGGTGTGGAAAAAGAGGGTTCATTATTTGGGAAGGAAGTTTCATAATTGGAAGTTGGTTCATCTTGATAAGGGTATGGAGATGGTGTATATTGAGGTGGTTCTTGAGACTAATTGTGTTGGAATGGTGGTGGTTCCATGTATGGTTCATATGGTTCATAAGGTGGTTGGTATGGTGGATAAGGATTAGGGTCATAATGAGGTGTTTGGTGGTATGAGGCTTGTGAGTAAGGTGGTTTAAAGTCATGTTGAGGGGGTGGTTCATAGGCATGTGGTGGTGGTTGTTGACAATCACAATAACTGTCACCACATCCATTAGATTGATATGCATTATGATTAGAATTATACCCATAAGAAACCGGAGGAGGTTGTTGCCAAGAAGGGTGATCAATCCTTTGAAGCTCCTCCCATCTTTGATTGTTCCATCCTTGATGCACATCCTCATTGTAGTTCCCATTACCTACAACATAATTTGAACCAAACTCATAGCCAAAAGGATGAGAATTCATAATAGCAAAAGAGAAGAAAAACAAATACTAACAAGAACTAATAAAATTAACTTCTAAAGCAAGCAAAAACTAACAAAGAAGCATATTAACATACATACAATAACCAATAATATAACATCATTGCAATTCCCCGGCAACGGTGCCATTATGATGAATGAGGATTTATACCGGTTCGAAATTTCACAAAATATTCCCGTTGATAGTATAGTCCAAACCAATAGTCAATCCTCAAATCAAACTAAATTTGGTTTTGTCACAAGTACAAACCCCAATGAAAATTAACCAAAATATTTAAATCTCGGATCGTCTCACAAGGAATTGCAATGAAGTGTTCAATTATTGGCTATGAAAATGCAAGGGGGTTTGATTTGGAAATTGACAAGAAAATGTAAATGGCAAGAAAGGTAAATCAAGCAAGTAATTAAAGAAAGCAAGTAATAAAGAGAGACATTCATGGCAAGGATTGAGATCATAGGCTTTCCATCCTAGTCACTAATTACAATAATTGACAAGAATTTATCTTATTTTGTCATCTCCAATGTTGGAAGAAGGTGTAAGTTATCTTCCATTAGAGAAAGTCAAACAAGACTAGCTAATCTCAATCCAAATATCTTAATCAACTCACTAAGTGAATTAGCAAGAGATTAGAGTTAATGAAAATGATATTAACTAATAACTCTAGATCACCAACATAGGTTGGGTCTTCATGACTCAAGATTGCCCAATTACTCTTCTCAAGCCAAGAATGCTCAAAATCTACTCTAAATCTCAACCAAGCATTTTGTCAAATACTTGGTGGGTGTACAAGGAAAGCATAATAAATGTGCAAGAATAATAGATCTCCCAACTACCAATTGCAAGAAAAGTAAATTCACAACTCAAATCATCATCAAAAAGAACATCAAACATTAAATTTCATTAAAAGAAAATCCAAATCCAACATGAGTTCATCATCACAAAGGAGAGCAAAAAGGGAAATTAACACTATAAATCATGAGAATGAAAGAGTAGAAGCATGAAATTGTAAAGAGAACAAGATGAGAACAATAACCAAAACCTAGATCTAAGATGGAATTAAGCCTAAGAACCCTAATTCTAGAGAGAAGAGGGAGCTTCTCTCTCTAAAAACTAACCTACATGATGCCAAAACTACAAACAATTGCTCACCCTTTGACCAAGCTTGAATTCTGCATGAAATAGCATTAGAAATGAGTTGGATTGGGCCCAAAATGCTCTACAAATCGCTGGCCACGATTTCACTTTAGTGAATCACGCTGCTCCATCAGTACGTACGCGCACAGTGTGCATATGCGTCCTTATATTTCAGGCAACTTTGGCAAATTTTATATCATTTTGATGCCCCAGATGTTAGCTTTCCAATGCAATTGGAACTGCCTCATTTGGACCTGTGTAGCTCAAGTTATGATCGATTGAGTGCAAAGATGTCAGGCTTGACAGCTTTGCAGTTCCTTCATTTCTTCATGAGTTCTCCCACTTTGCATGCTTTTCCTTCATTCTTTCAATCCAATCTTTGCCTTCTAAACCTGAAATCACTTAACAAACATATCAAGGCAACGAATGGAATTAAAGTGGATTAAATTTAGCTATTTTAAGGCCTAAAAAACATGTTTTCATACTTAAGCACAAATTTAGGGAGAATTACAAAATCATGCTATTTCATTGAATAAATATGGGAAAAGGTGATAAAATTCCCCAAATTAAGCACAAGATAAACCAAAAAATTGGGGTTTATCACGCACAGCCCTGTGCGCACGCACATCCCTGTGCGTACGCACACGCGAAGACAGTGCTGCTGGTGGCAGCACTAGCATGCTCTGTGCACATGCGCAACCAACGAAGAATTGCGAACTGTGCGTACGCACAAGCCTGTGCGCACGCACATGTTGGGAATGGCACACTGGTGGCGGCACTAGCACACGTTGTGCGCGCGCCCCACCCTGAGGATTTTGCTTTCTGTGCATACGCATAGACTTGTGCATATGCACACGGTTAAAATTATTTCTGGGCGTGCGCACGCACAACCCCCTGTGCATACGCACGCGACTCAGTTCTTTTCAAAAACTTTTTTTTCAAGCTCTTCGCATTCCTAACAAGCTCGTAACCTTCCAGAATGTTATTTCACACTTATAAACCCCCAATTTCATCCCGTGAAGTCTTAATTTGATATTAAATGCCTAGTAATTAAGAGAAGGCTAGGAAAGGGGTAACTTGTGGAGGAAAAAAAGGATGTTATGATGAATAATGATGATATAAGTTGTTGAGGAAGGTGGTAGAGTTCCGTATGTGAGATGAACCAATGGCTGAGCATGTTTTGAGCCAAATGGCGGTGTATGATGGTGATTATGGCTGGTTATGTACTATGATTTGAAAGTCGGAGGGCTGAGATGAATATTAATGTATGGCTGTGGATAAATGCATATATGCTGAATTGAATTATTGATATTGTGATTGTTTGCACTCCACCTATCTGAGATACGAGTTCCCTGGGTGAAAGCAGTGGCTAGCCACCACGTGCTCCAGGTGGAGACTCGATACTCTGCTAACCCTATGTCGCAAGTGTGGCCGGACACTGTGAAAGTTTCGGACGAGCTCGCCCCCGCAAATATACACCAGTGAGGGTGTTGGATGTAAATTATAATTATATTTGTGGATAAATCGAGTTAGGAATGCGCGACAGAGGGACAGTCCAATGGTTAGCTACCAGAACTTGTCAGGTTGGCTCTATAACCGGCAGATGAGACTTATCAGCCACTAGGACAGGCATGCATCATATGCATTATATGTGATTTATCTGGATTGCCTAATTGACTGCATCATTACCTACTACTTGCTTAATTGTTCTATCTACTTCCTACTTGTGCATTTCTTTGTTTGATATACTTGTGCTTGCATCTGTTACTGTTGGTGGTTGGGAGGTTTGCAGGCTTTGGAAAGGGGATATATAGTTAGACCGAAGATCCTTAAGTTAGTCGCCTATTTACATTTGTTATGGTTTAGTTATGTTTATACGCTTTGATTATAATCTAGAAGTTCTAGGATTGCCTTTAGCTTTTTCAAGACATTACATGTTAGATATTTGGGCACTATTACCATACTGAGAACCTCCGGTTCTCACCCATGCGGATTTTTTTGGTTTTCAGATGCAGGACGTGAGGCTCATCGCTGAGGCATGCTGGAGACTTTCTTTTGGCGGAGATCCTTATACCTTGGAATTTTATTTTGGTTATTATTTACCTGTTTAGATACTATATTCTCCACTGTATATGTATTTTGTAGTTATTCCTGTTAGAGGCTATTTTGGAGAAAACATGAATTGTACACTATCTTTTGGGTTGTCTTTTGGGGTTTCTTTACCATATATATGTATGTATACTGTATGCTCGGACCGGTTATCTTCGCAAGCCGAGTCTCGAGTCTTAATATATGTAGTTTGGCACTCTTTTGTATATCTCTTCGCTTTAGATTAATCTTTATATGTTCGTTTACGTTATCGATCGGAGTGTTGCATTTTTTATTTATCGGTTTTGATTTACCCACTTTTTCAAAGGCTCCTATTTAAGAACATTCTTACAATACTATGCGTACTAAAATTTATTTTAGAGGTCGTAACACCTCGCCACCTCTATTTTATAACTTAAGCATAAGACTCTGTGTGGTAGGGTGTTACAAGCTTAGAACTATCGTAATCTCTGATTAACCTTTGCTTTACGACGCGAGGTAAAGCTTAGACTAATTTGGGTGTTACAAATAGGATTTAAAGAGTCCTGAGAACATTGGAACAACAAACGAATAAAAGAGGCCAGATTCACCAAAAAATTATTTGCACGAGCATCCAAAAAGAGATGATAACGTTAGTGAAGGAAAAAAATCACAGTTGGAATAGGCGAATATGAGTTTTAGTAGTTAGTTAGTTATATAGAACAAGGTCAAGGTAATGACGAGCACGGTTATGTTAATCATAGTTGTAAGAACTGAACCAGACCTATCGGTTTGATATGAAAATCATTGAACCAGATTCCCAATCGATCCGTTTTAGTCTCTAGAAAATTAGAAATAACTGCATTTAATATAAAAATTGAAAAAATTTATTATGAAAAAATATTATAATTTTATATACTTATTTAATAATAATTGGATATAACTTGTTGACGATAATATAAGAATGTTTATTTGTTTTTAAAATATTTATGAAAATATATAATTTAATTTTGAATGTTGGGATTTTGACTTTTTATATTTTTTATGTACACAAGATTGGTTCGATCAGTGACCTATTGGTTGAACCAATAAACTAGTAAACCAGTAGCCAGATCGGTTCAATCATCGGTTCAATCCTGACAACTATGATGTTAGATAGAAAGCTAGATGTGTTTAGTGGAATTTCGTGAACAAATCATAATTTCACTGGTTTGGACTTGTTATGTTCATTTGGTCCTATGCCAAGTTATTTCCTTATAATAAAAAATGTTATATTTCGAAGCACGTAATGTTATATTATATTTTTGTATTCTAACTGATATTTTTTATATTATACGATATTATTTTGATTTTAAAATAATGTATATTTTTGGAATAAATATGATATAGCATCGATGAAGTTTTATTTTTAAAAGCAAAGTGTTATTACTTTCGTTTATACAATTTGTTTATACTTTTTTTTCTTGGGTCGGCCAATTGAAATTCGGTTTACATCGGGTTGGTCCTGGGTGGAGCTAGTTTTCTTTTTAGGCCGAGTGCTGCTTTAACTAAGAATGGTCAGGCCGAGTAATATCTCAGTAAACCCAGATCGTCTCGGGCCATGAACACTCATACTATGTTCCATGTATTGATTCGAGGAACGTCTGATCCTCTCTTAAGTGTAGTTGATATTGGACTCTTAAGGAGAAGTTTGTCTCGAGAAAAAACTACATTGTTAGTGTGCATAGTTTTACAAGAATTCTGTTTTTTTTAATGTTAAACATAGTTGGAAGACTTATAATGAAGCGGAGATATGTGGTAAGTAACGTAATAATGCGCATCCTGTGTGTTGTCGTTTCTGTTTGGACGCCAGATAATTGCATGGTTAAGTGATGTATTAAAGCTTTGTGCCAAGTCAGCCTATTATTAAGATTATTAAGGCTCGATTGTAAATTTTGGGTGTATGACAGTATTGTCCACAATTGAGTTGCGCTGGCATGTTGAATTCGTTTTGACATCTGATTTGTATGGTAGAGAGTAGTGTTTAGGGTTTAGATGTGGTCGTGATGATGCAGAACGAAATTCAAAAAATGTCGTTGGAGTTTTGCATGTGTAAGAAAGGCTAAGTGATTGACGACAACTTTGGTGGATTGCATTAGTCCGATTTTGCCGTAAGTCGACACGGATAGGTCGACGTGAACGAGCTACAAATTTGTAAATTCTTGTTCAAATAGATATGTTATTTTACATACAAGTCTTTGCTAATATTTACGCCGAGATGTAACATAGTCGCTGTGTACCAATTTCGAAATAAAGAATGAACATTTAATTTAGGCTAAAGTTCTTTGGTTGAAAACCTTTTTATGAGCGGCAAAGTTTCGATTTTCTTATAATGGAGCGGAAAAGAAGTTTCTTGTTTTTACCCAAGATCATGAAATTTAGTGTTTATTCAAAATTAGTCATTAATATAGTAGGTGGCTGATTATATAATTTGGATGTTTTGTCGTTGATATAAGTTAGATGGTTAGGATATTCTATGTTGCTGTTAAGTGTCAAGTATTATTGTATTGCAGCCATAGATATAACCCTAGACCTAAATCTGCTAATAGTGGCACACCCACGACGACAGTTATACAGAAAGGGTTTGAATCCAAGCAAGGGCTTAGGTTTTGCTTCCAAGGAAGGTGTTCATACCCTGACCGGGGTCCTCCAACTCGGTAAATCCGCAAGAGGTCCGACCTTGTCCTAAAGCTCACACCTAAAAGTCGGACCTCGGACAAAGAGCTCGAAACCGGTCACAAGGAAGGCCCATCAAAAGGAACACAGCCCAAACCTAAAGGCCGAAAAGGCCTGGAAAAGGCGGTTCCACAAAGATAGAGATAAACTCCCAAAGATAAGATAAGATAAGAATATCTTATCCGGGGAAGATCACTGCCAACTACTATAAATACACTGGAGCACCCAGGTATGGAATTCATTCCAAATCTACACATATCTGTTTGGACCCATGCTAACTTAAGCATCGGAGTGTCATTGCAGGTACAACCACCAACCGTTCTGCATACCCAGCTCGGGTCACCGAGCCCCCACCTCGGACCTCTCCGGACGACCGAGCTACACGTTTCAGGCAACCCTCGGAACAATTGGCGCCGTTGCCGGGGAACCTGGAAGTCATCCCTCTACCATGGCGGACAACCCTCTCAACGATGAGCACGCTGCATCTGAACAAGAGGACGAAATTGACACCGGAGAACG
>NC_029773.3:15556107-15557033 GCF_000817695.3 Arachis duranensis | reverse complement strand
GACGTGATTCGGTGCAAAGCCTTCCCCACCACTCTCACCAAGTCGGCCATGAAGTGGTTCGACAACCTGCCACCAAGATCAATCACCAGCTTCGAAGACCTAACCAAAAAATTCCTAACAAGATTCTCTATTCAAAAGGACAAGGCAAAACATGCCCCCAGTCTACTCGGGATCAAACAAGGTAACCAAGAAACTCTTCGAGAATACATGGAGCGATTCAACAAAGCCTGCCTGGACATACAACACTTGCCCACTGAAGCAGCCATCATGGGACTAGCAAACGGCCTGAAAGAGGGACCGTTTAGCCAATCCCTATCCAAACGATACCCGACCTCCCTATACGAGGTACAGGAGCGGGCAGAAAAATATATCAACATGGAGGAAACCTCTCAGCTAAGAGACTCTTCTAGGAAGGAATCAACCTACCCACTCCGAGATCGGGATCGGGAACAGAAAAAGAAAGAAGAACCCAACTCAGACAAGCCACGGAAGTACCACAGCTACACCCCCCTCCGAGTCTCCCTGGTAGACGTCTACAGAGAAGTATGCCACATCGAAAAGATCCCACCGCCCCGACCGCTAAAACACAAGAAAGCAGGGAGAGATCGGTCCGAATACTGTGAATATCACAAGCTCTACGGTCATTCTACTAATGACTGCTACGATCTAAAAAATGTTATAGAGAAGCTAGTCAGAGAAGGAAAACTCGACAGATACATAGCAGAGAAAGGAGAAGAGACCAGGAAGAGAAGGCGGGGTGACAACGAAGATCGGGCCGAACAAACCCCACGAACCCCTGAAAGACATGTTCACATGATAAATGGAGGTTTCGCAGGCGGAGGAACATCCAAATCCTCACGAAAAAGACACCTCAAAGAAGTCTATCACATCCGAGAAGACAGTCCCCTGCCCGAATTACCTACTAT
>NC_029773.3:15550493-15555815 GCF_000817695.3 Arachis duranensis | reverse complement strand
TACAACGAAAGCCTGAGCCTAAAAGGGAAGGAGGTCAACACAATAGAACTCGGACGAGTTCAATCCCGAGAAGACCTTCGGCCACAGCCAGAGGGAGAAACCGAAAAAGTCTAGATTGGGAACACACCTGAAAAAACAACAAGCATAGGAGCAAACCTTGAAACGGGCCTAAAAGAGGAACTCATAAACCTCTTAAAAGAGAATTCCGACCTCTTCGCCTGGAAAGCCTCCGACATGCCAGGCATAAGCCCCGACCTGATGTGCCATAAGCTATCGGTTTACCCGGGATCCCGGCCTGTCCAACAAAGACGCCGGAAACTCGGACCCGAGCGCATGCAAGCAATAGAAGAACAAGTGCAAGCACTACTAGATGCAGGGTTCATTAGGGAAGTAAAATACCCCCTATGGCTCGCAAACGTGGTCCTGGTAAAAAAGCCCAACGGATAATGGAGGATGTGCGTCGATTACACAGACCTCAA
Source organism: Arachis duranensis (assembly GCF_000817695.3). NCBI lineage: Eukaryota > Viridiplantae > Streptophyta > Magnoliopsida > Fabales > Fabaceae > Arachis > Arachis duranensis. The sequence continues at coordinate 15,555,336 of NC_029773.3, read as the reverse complement.
CAAAGCTTGCCCCAAAGACCCATATCCACTACCAAACATCGACGCATTAGTAGACACAGCCTCAGGCTATAGATATCTCTCCTTCATGGACGCATACTCAGGATACAACCAAATCCCAATGTACAGACCCGACCAAGAAAAGACCTCGTTCATAACCCCAAGGGCAAACTACTGCTACGTAGTAATGCCCTTCGGGCTAAAGAACGCAGGAGCAACATACCAGAGGCTAATGAACAAAGTGTTCTCAAAGCACATCGGATTACAGCCATACCTCGACGACATGCTAGTAAAGACACAAGAAGACAAAAACTTGTTGACCGACCTTACCAGTATCTTCGGTACCCTCAGAAAACACAACATGAGACTTAACCCGACAAAGTGCACCTTCGTCAGAAAACACAACATGAGACTTAACCCGACAAAATGCACCTTCGCCGCAGAAGCCGGAAAGTTCTTAGGCTTCATGCTGACTCAAAGGGGCATTGAAGCAAACTCGGACAAATGCCAAGCAATACTCAACATGAAGAGCCCGACGTGTGTCAAGGAAGTACAACAACTGAATGGAAGGCTAGCCGCCCTATCAAGATTCTTGGCAGGATCAGCGATAAAGTCACTACCTCTCTACTCACTCCTAAAGAAAGGAAAACCCTTCTCATGGACCCCGGAGTGCGAAAAAGCCTTTCAAGAATTCAGGCCGACCTTGCAAAGAGACGCAGCGGAGTTTGTGAAAATATGCCCCCCTGCCAAAAACACGCCAATTTTCACAAGGCACCGCCCGAAGACCTTATCAGCATCGCTGCGCCATGGCCCTTCGCAAAATGGGGACTCGACCTACTCGGCCCGTTTCCACAAGGACCGGGGCAAGTCAAATACCTCATAGTAGGGGTCGACTACTTCACAAAGTGGATCAAAGCTGAACCCTTAGCCACTATCACGGCTCAGAAAAGCCGTAGATTCCTATACAAAAACATTGTCACAAGGTTCGGAGTCCCCTACTCCATCACAACAGACAATGGAACACAGTTCACGGACACAAGTTTTCAGAACTTGGTGGCCGAACTAAAAATCAAACAGCAATTCACATCGGTCGAGCACCCACAAGCCAATGGACAAGCAGAGGCTGCAAATAAAGTCATCTTGGCCGGATTAAAACGAAGACTCCAAGAGGCCAAAGGGGCATGGGCCGAAGAACTCCCCCAGGTACTATGGGCATATCGGACAACCCCGCACCCTACAACGGGAGAATCCCCATTCCGACTAGCTTACGGGATGGAGGCAATGATTCCTATCGAAATAGATGAAGGGTCGCCCAGAGTCATCTTCTACAACGAAGGAGGCAACCCACAGGCACAAAGGGAAGAACTCGACCTCCTCCCCGAGGTCCGAGAAAGAGCCCGAATCCGAGAAGAAGCCTTAAAACGGCGAACGGCCCTCAGTCTTTTTCCTACAAGGGTTTTTTAATGAGACACCCGGTCAAGAAAGGCACCCGACCTAGCCAAGGGTAAACACTTTGTAAATATTCTTTCTTTTTTAATACTAATCAAATTTTTCTCTTTTCCTTCTCCTTCTTCTTCCTCATGATGAAACAAATCCTGAAAAGTATCCCGCCAAGGCGCATTAATTTATGCTCGACAAAACGCAAAAAATCATTGCCAAAAGACCACACAAGGTCGGCAAAGATAAAGCGACGAGGTTCAGATTAATGTGAGAAGTTATAAAGCAACTCTGAAAAGGCTCAAAAGGCCAAATAAAAGAGGTCGCAAAAATAACTTAAAGGCCGACCAACAACAAGGTCGGACCCAACAAAGGGATGGCTAGAAAGGAAAAAAAGGGCAAACGGCCAAAGAAAACAAAGATTTCGAAAACGCTTACTAAAAGGTTGCTATACAAAAACAACTAAAAAGTATAAGCGAAGAAACGAAATCAAAGGGAAGGATGAAACAAAGTTTCAAAAAGCGCTAGCTAAAAGGTTGTTATCCAAAAACAACTAAAAAGCATAAAGCAGAACTAAAAGTCAAAACGCGAACAAACACCACATAATAAAGCTAAAAAGTTACTACAAGTAGCTAATAGCAAAAAGGTGTTCAAAGCATTAACAGGTAGTAAAAACCATCCAAAAAAGAGCCCACAGGCCGGGCAAACAACCAAAGACAAAGGATTACAGGGAATCAAGATCCTTCCCGGACTCCACATCGGTAGGAGGCTGCGGAGGAAGAACCACAGAAATCGGGACAGCCTTGACAGCACCGACATCTCGGTTTAAAACCTCCACACCAGACTCCTCCCTGGCCAAAGGTAAGGTCGGGTTCGCAACCGGAACTTTGGGGTCAGACACCGGAACCTCATCCTCATTGGGAGCAGGAACGATCTTTCCCTCCACGACAACATTATCCATACTGAATAAACTCAGGTCCAGGTCAGGAGCAAGAACCCGGACCTGAGCTTTCAAATTTTCAAACATAGCATCCATACCCTTAGCCACATGTCCTTCTAACTCGTAAAAATCATCCTGAGCGGATTGCAACCTCTCCTTTGTCTCAAAAATCATCTTGAGCGGATTGCAACCTCTCCTTTGTCTCCACAAGCTCGGCATATGTCCGAGTACAACTCTCCTTCGCCGCCTTCGCCATCTCCTCGGATGAATTCGCTGCCGCCACAGCCGCGGTAGCTTTAGCTTTCTCCTTCTCCAAAGACGCCTCCAGCTCAACAACCCTAGCAGCCTTCAGTTCACTAATCCTCTCGAACTCAGACTGAGCTTTCTCAAGTCGGGAACTGGTCGCACCAATGGGGGATTTCTTGAACTCTCGGGCGATAGCGGCATGAAGACTAGCCATCCGGACACAGCTCCGCGCCATATACTGAAAATGGTGCTCAATAGACACATCATCAGTAGAAATAAAAGTCTGAGGGAGGACATGCTGTTCAACCCAACCAAGAGCATCAAAATCCTTATCATTAAAACCCACAAACTCTTGGGAGGTCTTCTGCTTCTTGGGGGGAGGACCCGAGGACGAAGGAGGAGAAGAGTTACCAGGTCCAGAGGTTGGAGGATCCTGATTTATAGGTCGAAACTGGGGAGTAGGAATAGTCTTTGACCGAGTAGTGACACCCACAGTAGTCTTCTTCGGAGAAGATCGGGCAGAAGCCTCCCCAGCCTCGATAAGTGAGGTGCCCGACCCCATAAACTGCTTACCACACCCACAAAGGCCTGCTCCACCTCATCTAGACTCTCAAGGGTATACTTAGTAGACACTACTTTCTCCTGCCAACAAAGAGGAAAAGAAGGCTCCCCACTCTCATCTAAAAAGAAGGGTCGGACATCTCCAGTAGCCCGGACCTTGAAATAGAAGTTCTTAAAATCGTGAAAGGACTCATCATACAGGGTGCAAAACTTCCTTCCCTGGTTAGCCCTAAAGGAAACCCAAGATACCTTCCCTCCACCCGACCCTGGCTTCGTCAACACGAACAGGTAGGAAAAAAGAGAAATAGAGGGAGCAACGCCCAAGAACTGACACAAAAGTTGAAACAGCTTTAAAAACGCCCAAGAATTTGGATGGAGCTGCGTAGGAGCAAGATTACAAGACCATAACACCTCGGACTCCAGATCGGTAAAGGGAAGTCGGACGCCCAGCTTAGAGAAAAAACAATCATAAGCATAAAAGAAAAGCTTCTCGGAACTATCTAAGGGCGGGAAGCACACTCTCTCCTCGGGATTCGGGGCTACTAGTTCATAATCCCTCTTAGACTCTCTATTTTCACATATGCTACAATGCCTACGGAACCTAACTAAGTACTCAGAATCTACCACGGTAAGGACTCTTAGAGGAAGAGGGTCTACCCAATCAAGACCACATGGAATTTTAGTCGACATCGCTTGAAGAACCTTTCGAGACATAAAATTCTTACCTACAAAGAAGAATACAACAGCAAGCAAAAATCACATAAAGAAGACAGCGATACAACAGCAAGCAAAAAATCACATAAAGAAGACGAGCACGAAAACCCATTCAGCAAAGCGAGAAACAAAGACCTCACGAGAAGTGGGGCAATACAGAACAAAGACACCGGGGAACAAAAAAAAGAGCCCCCCCCATATAAAAACAACAGCAATGGCGGCACCTCTTTTGGGGCAACCCAGGCATAAAGAAAAAGAAATAAACAAGAAGCCACACAAAGATCAGAAGCATATGATCACAAGAAAAGAGAAACACGGAAACAAACCTGAAAGAAGAAGCGAAGGCAAAGAGCTCCGAAGCAAGTAGAACAAACGACGGCACAAAGGAAACGTTGGAAATTTAAAAGACACACAAAGAAAGATTCTGGAAAGCAAACAAAGGGAAAGAAGAAGCGGCACTCTTGAAGGCATAAAAAGAACAAACGCAGAAAGGAAAAAGGGAGCAATAAATAAAGCCTTCACAGAGCCCGAACGGAAATCGAGGAAAAACGGTAAAATGCAATAAATGCAGGAACGGCCATTTTGAATTTTGAAAAACAAAAAAAAGACTACTATGCCCAAGCACGACCTCCCAAAAAAGGACGAACTCGGGCAGGGGCACTGTTCATACCCTGACCGGAGTCCTCCAACTCGGTAAATCCGCAAGAGGTCCGACCTTGTCCTAAAGCTCACACCTAAAAGTCGGACCTCGGACAAAGAGCTCGAAACCGGTCACAAGGAAGGCCCATCAAAAGGAACACAGCCCAAACCTAAAGGCCGAAAAGGCCTGGAAAAGGCGGTTCCACAAAGATAGAGATAAACTCCCAAAAGATAAGATAAGATAAGAATATCTTACCCAGGGAAGATCACTGCCAACTACTATAAATACACTGGAGCACCCAGGTATGG
>NC_029773.3:15482091-15542462 GCF_000817695.3 Arachis duranensis | reverse complement strand
TCTACCCAATCAAGACCACATGGAATCTTAGTCGACATCGCTTGAAGAACCTTTCGAGACATAAAATTCTTACCTACAAAGAAGAATACAACAGCAAAGCAAAAATCACATAAAGAAGACAGCGAAAACCCATTCAGCAAAGCAAGAAATAAAAACCCCACGAAGAAAATGGGGCAACCCGGAACAAAAACACCAGAGAACAAAAAAGAGCCCCCCCATATACAAACAACAGCAATGGCGGCGCCTCTTTTTGGGGCAACCCAGGCATAAAGAAAAAGAAACAAACAAGAGCCACACAAAGAACAGAAGCATACGATTACAAGAAAGGAGAAACATGGGAACAAACCTGGAAGAAGAAACGAAGACGAAGAGCTCCGAAACAAGGAGAACGAAATGACGGCACAGAGGAAACCCCGGAAAGACACACAGAAAGATTCGGGAAAGCAGAGCAAAGAGAAAGAAGAAAGCGGTGAAAAACAAAACGCAGAAAAGAGGAAAGGGGCAAATAAATAAAGCCTTCACAGAGCCCGAACGGAAATCGAGGAAAAATGGTAAAATGCAATAAATGCAGGAACGGCCATTTTGAAATTTGAAAAACAAAAAAAGACTACTATGCCCGAGCACGACCTCCCTAAAAAAGGACGAAACTCGGGCAGGGGCACTGTTCATACCCTGACCGGGGTCCTCCAACTCGGTAAATCCGCAAGAGGTCCGACCTTGTCCTAAAGCACACACCTAAAGGTCGGACCTCGGACAAAGAGCACAAAATCGGTCACAAGGAAGGCCCATCAAAAGGAACACAGCCCAAACCTAAAGGCCGAAAAGGCCTGGAAAAGGCGGTTCCACAAAGATAGAGATAAACTCCCAAAGATAAGATAAGATAAGAATATCTTATCCGGGGAAGATCACTGCCAACTACTATAAATACACTGGAGCACCCAGGTATGGAATTCATTCCAAATCTACACATATCTGTTTGGACCCATGCTAACTTAAGCATCGGAGTGTCATTGCAGGTACAACCACCAACCGTTCTGCATACCCAGCTCGGGTCACCGAGCCCCCACCTCGGACCTCTCCGGACGACCGAGCTACACGTTTCAGGCAACCCTCGGAACAGAAGGGTTTAGGGTTGGCACAGTTATCTATAACAATATATAATGGAAAAATATGAGTTTTGGGGTCCAAAATTTTTTTTTCAGCTATATCCTTCTTAATTAACTCCTCCACTTAAGTATAGTTTAATTAATCTACACAATAAAGCAAATATAAAACTTATATAATAGTAGTTAAATGTGAAAAGCAATGATAGTCTTATGTTCTAAGATACTATATTAAATTACAACTTAAATTTATAATTATTAGTTGAAAATTTATAATAGTGTACTATTTTTTATTATATTAATTAAAAATAATAGTCTTTTGATTTTATTTTTAAGGACTTCTGATATCAAATTTTGATCATTTGAGTAAAAATTTTGAATGCTTTATTTATGTCCTAAATTTTATCTTAATGGAACAATAAGACAACTTAATACGCACATGAAGAAAAATTTATTGTCTTTATGTATCTATATTCAAAAGAACAAAAACGAATTCTTTTAACATTTCAACGACTCATAAAAGTTAAAAGAATGAATGATTATAGATCAAAGTGATAGACAAGATTAAAAGTTACGATAATGGTACTTGGTGATAATTAATTATGATCGAGTGAAAAGATGGTGGAAGAGAAGAAGAAATTGAAAAAAAAAAAGAACAAGATAATACAACAATATTGGTCATACAATGACAGATATGTATATAGAGAATAATAGTAAGAGAAAATAATAGTGTGTGATACAGTAAGAAAATATAATGAAAATATAAATTAATAATTTTTGAAAAATAATAAAACAAAAAATAATTTAATAAATTGAATATAAAATTAAAAATAAAAATATTTTTTGTTTATTAGAATTATTCAAGAAGATAAAAAACGCTTTGAATATAAATTTTTATCTTTGCTTCAAATTAAATACCGTTGAAAAAATAAATGAATAAACTTGATGACATGTCATCATGTTATGTTTTTCTATACTTTTTCATACAAGAAATTGATTATTAATGCTTAAATATTGCATTCTTTTGTGCTTAAATGGTATATTTCTTTGATCTTGTGATTTTATAAATCTTGTAAGAAATAAGTGAAAAAAAAGCAAAAAAAGCACAAAATAAGCTAAAAAAAAAAGAACCCTATCCGTAGGTTGAGATTTTTATATAAACTCAACCCTACCCTACCTGCGGGTTGAGAATATCTCAACCCTAACCCTACCCGCTCTTAATCCGCGGGTACCCGAGCCTACCCGCAGATTACAAAAAAAGATGCAATATTATTATATAACTTTATGATAATTTAAAATAGAATTGACTTTTATATAAAAAAAGTTTATTAAATTATCAATTAATGATCTTCTTTTAATGACTAAGAATCTTTTACATTTAATGAGAGGTATTTGGTTCAACGTCCACTTAAAAATATTTATATATATATATATATACATATATAAGGTGCGGGTTGGTCAGGTAGGGTTGAGACTCAACCCGTACCCTACCCGACCCGCACGAAAATCCTACCCACACCCTACCCTACCTACTGCAAATCGAGTTGGCAACCCTATCGCAGGTAGGGTACATATTGCCACCCCTAAGCATAGTCTGTTTAGCTGCTAGTTGAAATCTAATTCGAATATCATGAATGAGTAGGAAAGAAGAAAACTTATTCCATGTGAAAATTCAAAATGAATAGTAGATTAAATGTGGACCGCTGGATTTGATGGCGTGGTCTCCAAGGTTCTCTTTTGCATGACCATCATTACTTTGGGACCATGCCTTTTCAGGAGTCAGGTGAGTGTGACAGATATACATGTCCTAATAAAATGGAAAGAGTATACAAAGATAAAATTGTGAAAGAATAATAATGAAAGAAAAGAAAAGATGAAGAATTTTTATTGATTGTTGCTTGATTGAATTGTTCACTATGAAGGCAAAACTAAGTATATATAAAGCATTAGTCTATAAAAGATAAAAGATAAGATAAACATAAGATAGAGATAAAGATACAAATAACTATAAGATAAGATAAAGACTAAAATTATAATTGAATTTGTGTATTCTGTTGGGCTGAATTTGTGGGCCGTGAGACGTCTTTATTGCTGTCATGGGCTGAGATAGAAGAGTGATTTAATACGCCCTCGCAAGCTGGAGGATGAAAGATGTCAAGAATACTAAGCTTATTCAGATTAAGATGGAAGGGTTGAGGAGACAAAGGTTTGGTGAAGATGTCGGCTAGTTGCCCAGAAGAAGGAATTGGGAGAAGTTTCATCACTCCAGCTTAAGCTTTTTGTCGAACCAAGTGACAATCAACCTCTAAATGTTTGGTTCGTTCATGAAAAACCGGGTTAGCATCAATATGAAGAGCACTCTGATTATCACAATATAAAACTGGTGGGTGAATAGGAGAGATGCGTAAAAATTGTAACACATTTAGTATCCATTGAAGTTCACAAGTTGTGTTGGCAAGTGCACGATATTCTGCTTCCGTGGATGAGCGGGCAACGGTGATTTGTTTCTTGGTCTTCCAAGAGACTAAAGAATTGCCTAAGAAGAAACAATAACCTGTTAAAGATCGTCGAGTGTCAGGACATCCAGCCCAATCAGAGTCACTGAAGCCAAGAAGCTGAATTTCTGATTCCCTTGGAAAGAAAAGTCCTTTGCCGGGACTAGTTTTCAGATATCGTAACACATGCTTGGCAGCTTGAAGATGAGATTCAGTAGGAGATGCCATGAATTGACTTAATTGTTGAGTTGCATACATGATGTCCGGTCGAGTAGTGGTGAGATAGATAAGACGGCCAACCAAACGGCTATATATAAAAGGGTCGGATAGCAGGGGACTTTTGTCTTGATATAGTCTTGTGGTATTATCCATTGGAACAGAAGCAGGTTTAGCACCTAATAAACCAGAATCCTCTAAAAGATCAAGACAATATTTTCTTTGAGATAAGCAAATTCCCTTCTTTGATTGAGCAACTTCGATACCCAAAAAATATTTTAATGGGCCCAAGTCTTTAATTCGGAAGTGTTGGTGCAAAATAGACTTAATGGTAGCAAGTTCAGAAATGGAATTACCAGTGAGAACAATGTCGTCAACATAGACTAGAAGGATAGAAATTTGATCACCAATGAATTTAACAAATAGGATATAATCAGATGAGGTCTGCTGATATCCATGAGATAGCAAAAGATGAGAAAGTTTGTCATACCACATACGACTAGATTGTCATAAACCATACAGTGACTTTAGTAGCTTACAGCATTGATTCTGTTGAGGAGATGTAAATCCGGGTGGCAGAGTCATATAAACATCCTCAAAAAGATCCCCATGTAAGAAAGCGTTATTGACATCCAACTGATATATGGGCCAACGCTTCATAGAGGCCAATGCCAAAACTAATCTGATGGTGGCAGGCTTGACAACAGGGGAGAAAGTTTCTAAAAAATTAACACCTTCAGTTTGAGTGAACCCTTTAGCCACAAGGTGTGCTTTATATCGATCAACTGAACCATCAGGCTTGCGTTTGATGCGATAGACCCATTTACAGCCAACCGGCTTAACCCCTGCAGGGCAATCAACAAGACGCCAAGTTTTGTTTAGCTCAAGAGCATCCAACTCATCTTTCATAGCACTACGCCAATTAGAGTGTTGATTGGCATCCTTAAAAGACTTTGGCTCAACGTCATAATGTAGAGATAAAAGAAACCTTTTATGTGAAGATGAAAGAGAAGAAAAAGACATGACTGAAGATAAAGGATACTTGCACTTTGAGGGAGATTAATTTGTAGAGATGAGAGAGGAATTACACAAGTAATCAGAGAGGTATGCTGGAGGTCGGTGAGGTCGGTCGGAATGACGAGGATGGGGTTGCTCAGGTGGTGAAGAAGGTGACGGGGGATGAGAATGTGATGGTGGACTGGTGTCTAGTACGGAAGGAGAGGTGGGTGTCTGTGTTGAAAGTGATTTGGTGGTCATGGGTTTAACTTGGCTAGGTAACGATAGTGAGGAAGAGGGAGAGGTTGTTGGAGAAAATAAAGAACTAGGTGGAGTTGGGTCAATGGGTATAGGTGAGGGTTCAACTAGAAGACTAACTGAATCTTGTTTTTGAGAAGGTGTGTTTGTCAATGTTGGGCCGAGTGTATGGAATTGGGCATTTTTTGTGACTAAGGGTAAGATCATTTCATAAAAAATCACGTTTCTAGAAATCTTAATTCTTTTATCTTCTAAAACATAAACAATATATCCTTTAAAACCACTTTGAAAGCCAATAAATAGAACCTTTTTGGCTCTTGGATCAAATTTTGATCTATTTGCCATTAGGGTAGAAACAAAACATAAGCATCCAAAAATTTTAAGGTCATGATAATTTGGTGGATGATTGAATATAATCTCAAATGGTGTTTTAAAACTAATTGCGGATGATGGAAGTCTGTTAAGTAGATAAACAGCATGTCTAACAGCATAAGACCAAAAAGATGATGGTAAATTAGATTGAAACATAAGAGCACGAGCTATATTCAAAATATGTTGATGCTTGCATTCTACCCTTCCATTTTGTTGAGGAGTTTCAACACAACTACGTTGATGAATAATGCCCTTTGAAGCATAAAAATCAGGTAAAATAAATTCTGGTCCATTATCGGAACGAATAGTTTTGACTTTGGAGTTGAATTGTGTTTCAATTAAAGTAATAAAATTTTTTATTTGATTTTGCACTTCTCCTTTTGATTTTAATAAAGTAACCCATGTAAAACGGCTAAAATAATCAACAATAGTAAAAAAATATTTATGATTATGAATAGAGCTTTGTCGAAACGGACCCCAAATATCAAAATGTAATAAATCAAAACTTGCATTGGCTTTGTTAAAACTTTGAGAAAATGAAAATTTCTTTTGCTTAGAAAGATGACAAATGTCACAAGCCTCATCATGATGCATAGAGATAAAAGGAAATTGTTTATGTAAATGATTAAGTCTTTGCCCAGAAGGGTGTCCTAAACGAAAATGCCATATATTGGAAGGTGTAATGGGTGGAGATTTGAAGGAATTTATGGAGTGTATAGTGAATGAATTTTTACCGAAATTGGGTTCAAAGACATATAATCCCTCTCTCATTCTGGCCAAATCAATCGTCCCCAAATTGTTGCTCTGTAAAGTGCAAGAAGAAGATGAAAAAGTGAGTTTACATGTGAGTACTGAAGTAATTTTTGAAACAGAGATAATATTAAAGTTGAAATGAGGTAAATAAAGAACATCATGAAGAACCAAGGATGGTAAAAATTGAACGATGCCTTTATAAGAAACAGTAGCTTGAGAACCATTTGGTAAATGAACAATAATAGGAGAAATTTGTGTGTAAGAAATAAACCAAGACAAATTTGATGCAATGTGATCTGTGGCACCAGAATCAATGATCCAAGTATTCAAGAATGAATCTCGATTTGAAGAATTGTTAACAATAGAAAAAGTATTGAAAGAACAAAGATAATGAATAGTTGGACTTGGCTCAAGTTGGTTTGAAGGACGAGCTTCTTCATTGAAAGGAAGTGCCATGAAAGAAAAGTGTTGGGTTGACGAAAGGTCCAAAAGAGGCTCCGGATGAAGTTGCTGTTGTGCCATTTCTCCTTGATCCATGGATGTCAGCAGAGCTCAAGAGGAGCTCTGATACCATAATAAAATGGAGAGAGTATACAAAGATAAAATTGTGAAAGAATAATAATGAAAGAAAAGAAAAGATGAATAAATTTTATTGATTGTTGCTTGATTGAATTGTTCACTATAAAGGTAAAACTAAGTATATATAGAGCATTAGTCTATAAAAGATAAAAGATAAGATAAACATAAGATATAGATAAAGATATAGATAACTATAAGATAAGATAAAGACTAAAATTATAATTGAATTTGTGTATTCTGTTGGGCTGAATTTGTGGGCCGTGAGACGTCTTTATTGTTGTCATGGGCAGAGGTAGAAGAGTGATTTAACATGTCCTATTTAAGTAGGAAGTAAGAAAATTAATAAATGATCTCTAATGTGTTACTTTAATCTAAGGAGGAATTAAAATCATGATTAAGTAATGGTTGTGAGAGTGTTGACGAGACTGCGGGCCCTTCAAATTGGGTCACTACAAATACCCATTATTTGGACGTTACATGGTTGAAAGACCTCTTTGGTATCCTTTATTTGTTGTTGTTTTGTTCGTTCCAAAGAGGGAGGAAGGCGTTTCCCTTTTATGCAGTGAAGGTAAGGAAACAACTTGGTATTTACACCTCTTGGGTTCATTGCAAGGCCCAGGTGGATGGTTTTAGTAATGTTGTGTTCAAGGATTTTCGTTTTCACCACTGAAATAGAAGTAAGAGATGAAAATTTAATTGGAACTCTCGCTCTGCTAAGGGAGCTCTTCTTCTCTCAATAGGAGAGTCATCCAAGAACTACAGGTTCTTCTCCAATAGGGAGTCTTTACATCCAGCACCAAAAATCTACAAATATTTTCTTATCCTGTCTTTTCTCAAATCTCAAAAAAACTGCAAAATACAACAAATATATTGAGCAGAACACATTATGAGCAACATTGAAGGAAAAGTAATCAAGCTGAACAAGCCTGGAGAGCTGGGATATAAGAAAGAGTGCTTAAATATGGTGGGTAAGATAATAAGTGACAAGGAAATAAGCTTTAAAACATGCAAAAACGCTCTTCTGGGAATGTGGGGAAATCCACAAGGTGTAGCAGTCACTGATATAGGTTCGAAGAAAATGTTGTTCAGCTTCAAAGATAGAAGGAGAGGGCTGCAGATCATGCAGAATGGGCCATGGAATGTCAGAGGAAATATGGTCAACCTTAGATTATGGAGGGAGGGAGAATCAGTGTACGAAGTAGATCATGACTTTATGGAGTTTTGAATCCAGATACATGGTATCCCACACGATTTCATGGATAAAGAGACAGGTAGACTCATTGGATAAATGCTGGGAGTGTTGGCTGAGGTTGAGGAACCAAAGATGGATGGAGTGCTGAGGAGACCATATCTAAGGATCAGAGTTAGCATCGACATCACCAAGGCCCTACCTACAGGGTTCTGGTTAGACAGAGAGGAGTTACCACCGCTTTGGGTCTTCTTCAGGTACGAGAGGTTGTCGGACAGTTACTGCTTCAATTGTGGAATACTAGGACATGAGAAGAAGACATGCAAGTACCCAACAGCCATGGCATGCTGGGATACCACCAAAAGAAAGTATTCACCAAGTCTGGGAGTGGGTCAAGGCAGACCAGTTTCAACCGTGGGAGGAGGCAAATCAAAACAACAAGGATGGAGTGAGGATGGTGAGGAGGGGGCGCGTGAGCAACGAAACATGGACAGGGAGAGTGAAGAGAAGAAAAACTCAGAAGAGAGCAGGATAAGGGATGAGCAGGCACATCAGCGAAAAATCAGGGAGGAAAGTGTCTGGGAAAACCAAACAGGGAGAGAGGAAGAGATGGCTGAACCAGAAGAGCAGGTAGAGAGAGTACCAAAAATCCCTGATTTTCAGGGAATTAGGGATACGGGGCCAGAGTTAGGAGTTGCATACAAAGTGAAGAATCTCATTGAGGAGATAAGGGAAAGAAAAAATGAATGGGCTAATAAAAATAAGGCCCAAAAAGGAAAACAAATTATAGAGATACAAGGGTCAAGGGAGATGGGCCCAACAAAGGAGATTGGGGCCAAAGAAGGGGTAAATCCTGTTCAAGCAAGGATGGGGATGGGAAGTGGGCTAAAACAATATTATACAATTGAGGAGGGGGAGGTGAATAGCTATAGAACTGCTGAGTGGACATTGGGCCTGGAAATGGAAGGAGGAAAAGAGACCATAGGCCAAGAATTAAAAAGGCTTATGCTGGCAAAAAACAAAGATATACAAACGCAGGATGGCAGAGTACAGGGGAAGAAAATACAAACATTGTCAAAGTGTGAAATGGAGGGAGACATACTAAAGAAGCCAATTGAAGAAATGCAGAAGGAAAACAATGAAGTGGGGGGTCAGTATAGGTTCGGGGGCGAGAGTTTTTACTATGTGGAGCTCGCAAGTGATGAAGATCAAGAGGTAAGAAAGGAGGCACATGCAGATTGGGAAACTCAACTAGCCAAAAAGCTGGAAAAGAAGCTGAATTTAAAGCGGAAGCGGGAGATCATACAGGTGCCACTACTAACACAAAAGGAATGGAAAGAGGAGCATGATGACAAGGAAATCAAGAAATTGAAGAACAACAGAGCTGTTCTGAACGTAGGAGAGCATCAATTAGCAATGCAGGATTCTAAACTCTTTAAGGGAGGTCAAATGGCTGAGGAGGCGGGCCTTAACATGCCCCAACCTCAGCCATGAGTATAATTAGCTGGAATTGTCGGGGAATAGCAGCTGCCCCGACAATCTCTGAATTATATAACCTATGTAAAAAAGTTAAGCCGCTAATAGTGTTTTTAATGGAAACTAGGGCAAGTAAAGAAAAAATGAATAGGATAAGAAGGAAGTTGTATTTTGACAATATGTTTTGTGTAGAACCCCGGGGACTGTCCAGAGGTCTATGTTTGCTTTGGATATCTAATATTAGTATGAATATTTACGAGTGGTGTGACAACTATATTAAAGCCAATATTAACATCAATAATGATTTGAAATGGCAGGGTATTTTTGTGTACGGGAATCCAGTTTTTCAGAAGCGGAGGAAGCTATGGCAAGAGCTAACGGTAAGTAACATGAACAAGGAGGAACCCCAAGCTTACATGGGTGACTTCAATGATATTTTAAGTCAAGATGAGAAGGTAGGTGTCCATCCTCAACCAAAAAACTGTTTAGAAACTTTTAGAAAATTTGTTGATGATAATGGTTTAATGGATGTTGACCTTAAAGGAAGTAGATACACTTGGTTTAGTAATCCTAGAAATAATTTTTTTACTAGGGAATAAGTTCGGACCATTGTGCACTTATTTTAGAAACTCAGCTGCGAGGACGGATAAAAAAAGAGTTCAAGTTTGAGGCTTTTTGGGCAGATCACGAGGAATGCAAAGAAGTGATCAGGAATAGTTGGCAACAGGATGAGGGAAACAGGAATTGCTGGAATCAATTCATAAGGAAAAGAAACAGATGCGAAAGGGAGCTAATCGAATGGAGTAGAAGAAAATTCAGGAGAGCAGACAAAGAAATAGAAAGAATGAAAACAGAGTTACATAAGATCCAAGAAGCTGATTTGATGGATAGAGACCAAGGAAGAGAGAAAGAATTGAAGACCAAAATATCAGAACTTTGGAAACAAGAGGAAAAATATTGGGGTCTCAGATCAAGGCTGAAATGGCTAAAGTGGGGCGACAAGAATACAGCTTTTTTTTCATGCATCGACCATCCAAAGAAGAATCAGGAACAGAATAGATATAGTGAAAGATGGAACGGGTCGGTGGATACAAGGGGAAGCAAACATAATGAGGCTAGTAGAAAGGCATTATACCGAATTGTTTGCTTCGGAAGGGGAGAGAAACATGGAAGAGTGTGTAAAAGACATTCCAAGGAGAGTCACTAGGGAGATGAATGAGGAGCTCATGGCTAACATTAATGAGGAGGAAATAAAGGAGGCAGCGTTTAGTATGGGGGGGTTAAAGGCTCCAGGGCCAGATGGTTTAAACGGGTTATTTTTTCAACAACACTGGGATATTCTGAGCAAAGATATTTGTGCGCTAGTGAAACAAATTTTTGAAGACGGCGTTATACCGGAGGACCTAGGGGAAACAACGGTTGTTTTAATTCCCAAAGTAAGTCGGCCGGAAAGCCTCAACCAACTCAGACCTATTAGTTGCTGTAACTTTGTATATAAGATCGTAACAAGAGTCTTGGTGGGGAGATTAAGTAAAGTACTTGATCTCATCATTTCCCCAGTCCAGAGCGCGTTTGTTAAAGGAAGACTCATACAAGATAATATAGTTATTGTGCAGGAAGCTTTTCATAAGCTAAATAGGAAAGGAAACTTGGGAAGTCAAGATCTAGCCATAAAATTGGATATGAATAAGGCCTACGATAGACTGGAATGGAGCTTCTTGCAAAGGGTTATGAAAGAGTTCGGTTTCAGTAGTGAGTGGGTGAGGTTGGTGATGAGCTGCGTGAAAAGTGCTACTTACAGATTTAAAATAAATGGAAACTTGTCAACCAAGATATACCCACAGAGAGGTCTAAGGCAGGGAGATCCTCTATCACCTTACTTATTTATCCTGGCAGCCGAAAGCTTCACGTTCTCATGGAAAAGGCGATGAGTGACAACCTTATTTCTGGAATTAAACTTGCACCATCTGCACCGGTTATTACTCACTTGTTATTTGCTGATGACTGTATAATTTTTGCAGGTGCGCAGGAAGAAGAGATTTATCAACTCATTCAGATTCTAAATAAATATACCGAAGCATCAGGCCAGAGAATCAACACTGAGAAGTCTAGGTTGATATTTGGTAATCAAGTATCTATTCAAAGGAGGGTTAATATAGAGGAGATCACCGGAATGGCATCGTGGGAGGATCCCGGGAGATACCTAGGGTTACCAGCGAGATGGGGCAAGTCAAAAAATAAGGCCTTAGAATGGATAAAGGAGAGGATACTAGATAAGATGCAAGGATGGAAAGAGAAACTATTAAATCAAGCAGAAAAGGAGGTTTTGATAAAGGCGGTAATACAAGCGATTCCAACCTACGTTATGAATGTCATCAAATTTCCCAAATCTTTTTGTAAAAGCATTGAAGCAGCAATAGCGAGGTTCTGGTGGACAAATAATGGAAAGGAAAGGTCCATTCATTGGAAAGGGTGGTCAAATTTGACAAAGTGCAAATTAAATGGAGGATTGGGATTTAAGGATGTAGAATGCCAAAACATTGCGCACTTGGCAAAACAAGCATGGAGATTACTAAAGGAGGAGGACGCAATCTGGGCTAAGACACTAAAGGCCATTTATTATCCAAATTGTAGCCTGTGGGACGCCGAAGAAGGAAGGAATGCGTCATGGATATGGAAGAGCTTGTTGGAAGGGAGAGACTTCCTTAGAAGGAAAGGTAGATGGAGCGTAGGGAGTGGAACAGAGATTGACATTTGGAAAGACAATTGGGTGATGGGAATGGACAAGCTGGGGAGGCATGGCGAAGGGCAACCCAGAAGGGTCTGCGAGTTGATAAAAGAGGGTGAGGGTTGGGACGCGAACAGAATTCAGGAGTTATTTTCAGAGAACATAGCTGATTTAATTAAAAGAACACCCATAAGTTTGATTAATAAGAAAGATCATTTTGTATGGCCGGATAGATTGGATGGTCAATATTCAGTGAAATCTGGATATTATTCTGCGAAGGTGGAGAAAGATACAAAGGAGGAGATAAAACAGAGAAAAGCCTCAACAAGTCAGAATTTTAGGGAGGTGTGGGAAACTATTTGGAGATTACCAGTGCCACAAAAGGTCAAGATGTTCTTTTGGAAAGCAGCTCATAATATATTGCCAGTGAACGTTAATTTGTATAAGCGTAGATGTGCAGTTAAACCATCATGCAGCATATGTCAGGCTGAGAACGAAACAGTTGAACATGCATTACTATTGTGTCCGTGGACCAGGGCAGTTTGGTTCGGTTCTAGCCTTCAAATTGCGCCTACAGCCAATAATGTTTCATCTTTCGAGGAATGGATGATGGATACAGTTCGGAAGATAAAGAGCAGGACAGGGAAGGAACAGGATAGAATTTTGTGTAAACTGGGAAGTGTTTGTTGGTGCATATGGAAGGCAAGGAATCAGCACATTTACCAGCAAATAAGAATCAATCCAAAACAGGCAATTATCAACGCAGAGCAACTAGCAACTGATTATCACAATACAACAAGGAGTCGCAGCACAGACAACACATCAAGAGCAGATAGGAGTGGTGAAAGGAAGAGGATTACCTGGAGGCCCCCGCCACAAAACAGGCTGAAGGCGAATACTGACGCGGCTTTCCATAGAGAATCTAGCATCGCAGCTGCAGCAGTCGTCGTCAGAGATTGGCAGGGAAAGATCATTACTGGAACAACATCAAGGTTCATCACAAATTCAGCAATAGCAGCAGAGGCTCAAGCATATAGAGAGGCACTTATTCTAATTAGGAATTTACAAATGGACAACTGCTTAATTGAAACTGACTGTTTACCTTTGGTTCAAGCCATCAAGGCTAGAATGCCGATAGCAGAAGCGGATGCTATCATTAGAGACATTTTCCAGCTGCTGGACGAGGCTCCGGACGTGGGAGCTACCTGGACTCCAAGGGAAGGCAATAATGTAGCTCACCAACTGGCAGCAATGGCAGCAGGGAATGAAATCAGGAGGCAGTGGATATTTGATCCTCCTATTCAAATCAGGAACACAATCAGAATAGAAGCTGGATTCGCAACTCATCAGCACAATCAGCAGATTCATAAACAATTAAAAGGTGTCTCAAGTCCTACTAACCATCAAGGGTACCAATTAGATAATGGGTTACCTGAGAGGGAGGAAACGAAGACTCAGGACAACCAACAAGCTGAAGTGGGGATGCAGCAGAGATCCACCGCGGTGCTCCAGCCAACCTCAGAGATCAGCAACCACAAACTCGATTCAGGGAGACGAGTATACAGAGGGATCGTTGACGGATCCAGAGCTGCGCAATCGAGTGCGAGGCAGAGGATTAACGGCGAGGTAAACACGATCGAAAAAGGAACGTCCTCACGGCGGATCCACTACCAGGGGCATCAACAGCGGCGGTCGGCGATGGGTGGCGGAAATGGAGATTCCATGCTGACTACCGGTATATGCAGATCGATGATGTACGAACGCTGCAGTCTTCAGATTCATGCAACAACTCCTTCAGCCCGTAATGGAGATCCCGGCGATATTGGCAACCACAATCATAGAACGTTGAACAACACAAGTTCCATCCTTAGAAGCGGGCACTAACTGCGTCGGGTCGGGCACCGTCAGACTAGATCATTGGGGGGGTTGGGTTTCTTGTTCTGTTTGTGTTGCTGGGTCAGTTCTCTGGCCCAAAATCATGACCAAAAAAAAAGGATTTTCGTTCTCGTGAGGATGCACTGAGATGGCTTCACACTTGTAAGAAGAAAATTGTAGAGACGTTGGCCCTTAGCAACAATGACCGTGTGTTTAGGCCAGTGACAGATTTCCTAGAGGATAGACACTTCTCTTTTCACGCTGGTGCTGTCTCTACTGGTGAGTCATCACAGCCAGAATCTCTTATTTACAGGTAATATTTTTAACCATGCGGGACTCAGTTCGCGTGTGTGGTTTGAAATTTGAAGTTCGTAATTTGTGGTGTTGTTTTATCATTGTTTGAAGAGCGTGTGGTAGGCGAAGGACTTCTTGTATGTTGAGAATATGAAAATGTTTGGCTATAGCCAAAGTTGCGAAAACCAGACCGGTCAATATATCGGTAGAATGACTGATTGAATGGTTTAGAAGTTCAATTGGATTAATTAAATATAAAATAAAATTATTAAAAATTTAATATATACTTTTAAATATTTAAATTTAATGTTTTCTAAACTAATAAAATTTAAAATTTTATAATTTTATATATTAAATATCCATTAAAAATTCACAAATAACTTCAAAAATTAACAGGTATAACTGACAAAAATTAAAATCCACATAATATCACCATCAGTTATTCTAATTTCAAATAATAAAAATATAACAACATAAACAATGCATTGAAGCACTGCATCATAACACCATCAACTTAAAATCAGAAAAATTAATAACCCAAAATTAACAAGTCAAAAAAAATTCAATCTTACAACAAAAATTAACATTTATAACTAACAAAAATCAAAATACACATAATATTACTAACAGCTATTCCAAATTCAAATAATAAAAATATAAACAACATAAACAATGTATTGAAGCACTGGACTATAACACTATCAACTTAAATTCAGAAAATCAATAACCCAGAACAACAACTCAAAAAAAAATCAATCTTATAATTTTCAAAAAATCACTGAAAAATGTTAAATAAACAAACAAGACCAAATTGTTAAGCAATCAAAAGATTTTGATGAAGGCGACTTCTATGAATTTTCTGAAAATGAATTAACCAGGATATTAAAACGCTTAAATGTCAATGTTATTTTAGGCCAAAAGTATCTGCATTATATAAAATAAAAATTTATAATAGAAATATACTTGTGATTTTGGAATAAAAAAATTATAATTCACCCAATTTAACTTATGTTAAATATTAATTAATTAACTTCATGACTTTTCTATAAAATCTCCATCCCAAGTTTTTTATTTTTATGCTATATATTTCCCTAAGATGTTAGTATCAAAATAAATAGCCAAACTCATATAAAGACAACATAAACTTTTATTTCGAGAATAAATTTTTTCAATTTTTTTTGGTTAAATTAATATTGTCAAGTGTGATTTTATATGTTTAATATCTTTTCTCATTTTTTTTTAGTTCCACTTAAATAGTGTAAAGTGAAAAATCACATTTTACAACAACAATTGAAAGGAAACAATTGAAAAGATCTATTTCTCTTTCTAGATGGTCAGCTCCTTTGTTTGTCAGAAGTCTCTCACTCTTAGCACCAAAATGACAGCAATAAAGACACTTGAAGAATGAAGATCAAGTGAAGATGTTATGGAAGAACACTTTGCTATCGTTGTTTCTTGGAACCTATTCTGTTTTACTTATCACATTTGCCTCCCTCCCAAACACGATTTTCCAATTCAATTCCCCAAATAATTTTGCAGCATAGCACATGCTTATGAATATAATTTTAATACTCTTTGGTTTGTTATCTGAGAGGTATTTCTTAAAATTTTCTAAAACCAAATTGTTACTTTGTTTGATAATGTGTGCTTTTGTGCTGAAGCAGAAACATTACAGTTTGTGACATTGTGAACATCTGATCCAAAATTGGAAAAGGATCACAAATTGCTAGAACAAATTAGTACATATATGATATGTTAGAATTAAGAAGAATTATTTGGGTATTTAATATAATGTTGTCCACTATCTAACCTTTTTTTTCCAGATTTTATCTATGATTTTTTGCATTTATGGATCGCAGTTTTACAAGTTGAGATCCGGCTAGACATAACATGTGGTCCCATGTGAAACACAATCACAACTTGACCTAATGTTTATTACATCTCTGTTAAAATGGGCCACACGAGCCGTATTACACCGCATTCCAATTGTTTCCCCCTCCCAGTTGATTCATCTACCAATTTCAAAAATCAAATTGTTGCTTTTAATGTAGGTATAAAGATCTTTCAATTACTTACTAAATCACATTATGAGATTTGCCCATTGCATGTTGCTGTATATGAGTTATGACTTGATCTTACCTGTCTTAAGCAATTATTATGCGTTAATAAATATCTATCAATCATGTCATAGCAACTGTAAGGTCTTGTGTTTCGAAACTACTTGCAAAGACGACCCTAAATTTTGGCATTTATCAACATTTAGCTTCCAGGTCAACTACTCTCCCAACTACCAAAATAAACTTTATTATTGTAGCTTGAAAATGTTGCCAAATTCTAAGAATAACATGGTGCTTGAAGAGCTACGTTTTCAAAAATATTCCTCCGGTTAGAAAAC
The DNA here is from genome assembly GCF_000817695.3 of Arachis duranensis. Classification (NCBI taxonomy): domain Eukaryota; kingdom Viridiplantae; phylum Streptophyta; class Magnoliopsida; order Fabales; family Fabaceae; genus Arachis; species Arachis duranensis. Next base: position 15,525,733 of record NC_029773.3, on the reverse strand, counting down.
TTGTGCACAACAACTAAGAAGGTTAAAGTGCAAGCTATTCCTTCATAATGATTTAAGTGATAATATGATGTCAACATTATCAGTAAGTGCTAAGCAGCCAGTACAGGAATCTGAAGTATATATAAGCTACAAAAGGAAGGTGCAAAGAGACCTAGATAAACCAATGAAATTATCAAATTCAAATCCAAAATTCTAAAATGTTCCGGGGAAAATATCTTTAATCCTCAAAAGAGGGATATCCTAAAGTCATCATTGTTTCAGCTTCAAATCCATTTCCACGGGGAAGACCTTGCCTCGGTGGTTGAAGATCATGAAGTCAACGTTAGCAGGCAAAGAAACAATCCTGCACCAAAGGAGACAAACTCTGATTGAGATTCAAATGATTCATAACATGTGAGATTGATCAGCAGCTAGTATGTAGAATTGTATATTATAGTCATGTGCCTCAACTATGAGGGCAGCTGCACAACATAAACAAAGGAAGAAATAATAAACTTTTGCAAATGTAAAATTCCTTTGCAGAAACAGTGAGATATCTTCCTTGTCTCTTCTCTTCTTGATGAAATGTTGATAGTGAGTATATTTGTCAAAGCCAGCTGCCTACCACCTTTCATCTACTGAGAGATTGTGAATGAACACATCGCTGATCATTGCAAATTAATGGATCCTTGCAAATTGCAATGCAATGAACACATAAAACAACATGATCCTAGACCACCAGCAACACACGGAATGGTAGGACACTCTGGATTTGATTTGTGTAAATAAACAGGAAAAGTTGAATCTGTTTTTTCCCTTTCTGTTTGGCTTTTCACTCCTCACGGAAAATGCATAAGGTGGGATTATATTTTTCTCAAGTCACCTTTAACATAAAAACCTACTATCCCTCTCTAGTAAGTACAGCGGAAGACAAAGATGACCTATAGATGAAGCGGCTGAATAAGATCAATTGATCAAGTTAGACCAAACTTAAACTGAATTGCAACTATAACAACCCAAATTCTCACAGCAATGCTGCTCCAAAGTCAGATTTATTTTCCGGCGGTATATTCACCTCTCTTTTAAACCCTGGCGTCAACTAGACCTATTCTATTTACATCCCCCATATTATTCTCTATATTTCCATTCCTTGACTATCATGGTGCTCTCTGCCAACTAAAGCCTCAACTCAGAAAATAGCCAGCAACCGACAGAACTTTAATTATATCATAGCTTTTGTTTGGAAACAAATTAAACCTATGTGAACCACTTCAACGGCCCATCTTATAATAATTAATTAGCAAATCATCATGACAGCAAAATGAAATCAAGCACAAACTACTTAAAACTCACTAGAATCTAGCACTCACATGAAACTAAAAAGAATGAATTAAATTACCTATTCTCCTCAGAATCTGGGTGTATGGACAGAAACTTCCCCGGCACAGTTAACGCAGCCCACATACAAAGAACTAGCCCCAGAGATAGCTCAGTCACCACCTGCGATCCCAAAAACCATAAATTGGATAATAAAAAACGCATCATTGTAAGAAGATTCAAAGATGAAAGAGTAATTATTACATTGAAGGGAGGCCCTGAAAACTCTTCTTCGGTGATCTTGAGCAAACCCCTATCTACAACAAAATCAGAACCAGAATTAGATTCCATTGAAGAAGGTAAAAATAGAGAAAGGAAATGATATGTTTGAAGGGATATATATACATTGGATGGTTGAATAAGCGGCGTGAAAAAGAATGAGAACACCGAAGACTCCGATGGCAAAACCTAAAGCCATGATTTGGAGGGTGACAATGCAGATCGATCTACTTGATGAATTCTGAGGTTTTGGACTGTGAGAGGTATGTGTAAATCGCCAGATGCCCAACCCCGTTGGCTGTCCACACAAACCAAGTTACCATCATCTTTGCGTTGAATAAAAAGTAAAAACAGGGCCTATATGCGCCAAAGTGAAGCTTGGTTTGCTTTTATCTAAACGACCGAACCAAAATATTGACCGGGTTTATTTTCAAGACTCTAATTCAAAATCTTGAAACAACAAAAATCTGGGAAAAAAGTCTGAGATTCTAATATCCATAAAATTAATTCAGGATCCAATATCTCAGAATCTATACATTTAACTCAGTAATCAGAATATATACAACACAATCATAAAAATTAGCAAAAAAAAAACGCAACTGAAGAAGGAGTAGATCAGTGCTTATCGGAGAAGAGAAGAAGGGCGAGCAGCAGAGTCCTTCGCGTGAAGGTGGTGGCCGAGTAGTGTAGACGGCGACACCGGCGAACGCAGAGAGACAACTCGAACAGAGGAGACACAACGGCCAAAGAGCTTCCTACAGTGGCTGTGGAGGCTGCGGGGCTAGGTGGCTGGGGGCTAGGGGCTAGGGTTTTCTTCTTTGTTCTTTCAAAGCTTCGATTTGAATTTTTAGAGAAGAGAGGAGATGAGTGGATGGCTTATGGCTGCGTTGGGTTCTTTAGTTGTAGGGTTTATTTGTTTTTTTTTTAAGCACCAAAACGGCGCTGTTTTGAAGGGGGATTATCAAACCAGAAAACCTCTAAAAAATCAGCCAGTTCTATTGGTTCACTAATTAATCGTCGGTTTGATCGATTTTTTGACCGATCTTTTATTAAATGGTTTTTTAGTCTAATTAAACTGGTTTGGTGACCGATTTTCGATTAACCTAATTGAACCGACCGATCTGATTTTTAGAACAATGGCTGTAACAGCTCAAGGCGAGCTAAGCATGTTGGAGGAGAATGCTCGGGAAGATACTGCCTTCTGAGCGATTGAAAGGGTGTTAAATGCGACAGGTAAGAAGACACTAGACTACAACTACCATGTCTTGATGCTTGTTCAGAAGCAGCTTGAAGAGCTTTGCCGTCAATGCGCATACATGAATTGTGACCGAAAATATCAACTTGAGATTGAAAATGCAGTTTTGAAAGAGCAACTTGCCCTATTCAATAACATGTTAATATGAGAATATCTTCAAGTGTCACGGTTAAAATTGGCTAGATTGGGACAGTGTGAATTAATGATTGTGGTAGATTTTCTGGGGTTTAAGTGTAATCATTCAGGACAGGTTTTTCTGGAGGGTTAATGGAGGATTATTGTATGTGTTATCAAGCATGTAATTTATGGTTGGTTCCATTATAGTGTATTTTCCATAGATGATAATGGGTCAATTAAATGTGATTGGATTTTGATTATACACTTTGCATGCATATGTAAATGAATGCAATACATGATGAAATGGTAATTTACTTGAATATGAGAACACAAGGCCATAGAGTGGTGCAATCTATCTGTGTGTAGTTTAGTGAGGCCACACATCTCCACTTGTCCAGTACGTAACATAATTACATTTTTAATTCAAGACTAATTTTGTTGATTAGTGCCACTGGGTTTGTGTTTATGGGTTTCTTGCTTGGATAAATTTGTGTTCATTTAAATATTTGTGATTGATTGACGTCTTGAGTTGAACTGGACCGGATGCAGCAGCTTTAGGTTGGGAGTAATCTCATTAATGTCAACTGTATTTGTACTGTGCCACTCAACTGTTATAAAAAAGTGAATAAAGTTGAAAAAGGTGTCAAGTACTAAGAGGGTAGAGCAGAGCCGCGTTTTAATAACTTAGTAGCTTAGTTTGTGATGGAGCCAAATCTCAGCAAAACGTTATGGGGGTTTATTGGACCAGAATATCATGAGGCCAAGGCCCACTAAGGTTTCGTTGGACTAGTTACTCGTATAAAAGTCGCGTTTGGCTATGCGTGTTTCACAACATGATACACCTTTCCTGCGCATGTAAGCATTGCGTTTTAATTGTAGCTTGATAGAGAAGCCAAGGGCTGACCAAGGCAGGAAGGGGACTGCATCGAGCAAGGCTTCAGAGGATGGGGCCACACGAGATGCGTCGGGGTTGGACAAGTAAGTTCACTAATAATCCGCATGCATCCTTTTTCGTTTATTGCATGACACTGTTTAGGGTTGTAGTGAAGGCCTTTGAGTGTGATGGATTTTTTTGCTGCATCATTTGTTTAGGAAGGGCCAGGCGGACACCAGCGAAAATGTGACCTCTTCTGACGATCGGGTGCTGTAACTTCTCGGGTCCATCTGTCAGGTGTAACATAGCCCCGTAATGTTGGTTTCATTTTTTTCGGTATTGCAGCATTTGCAAAGGGATGAAGCTACTCAGACCACGGCGGTGAGGATTTAGAACGATCAGATAAAGTCGCTACACGAGGTAGTACCGGGCATGCAAAGATTATTGAACTACTTTTGCAATCTATACCCACTGAGGGGAAGGAAAAGCCACACCTTGTGGTAAACAGCAGCGGCGACTCAGGTACAAAGACAGTCCGTGGTCGGAAAGCACCAGCTGTGGCGCAGAAGAAGGTTTTGCTCGGGTCAACTACCAAAATTCCTCGTCAGGCAGTGCCCAATCCAGTCCGAAACATACCCTCCCTTAAGGTAATGATGACTGAAGTTGCACATTGTGAAAATCACACATTTGATTACCTTTGTTATTAGTTGTGTATTCATGTTTTCATGCATCTAAATCGATCACGCACCCACCACCCGTTTATACCGCAGAGAAAGCTAGAGTTCAGTGACAATAACGGGTCCGACGGACTAGATGACGTGCATCAAAATGGTCCAGGGAAACCCTTTACATACTACACTCACGTTGGACATTACATGGATGATGGAGAGATCCCCCAGGTCAAGGATCCAAAAAATCACGTCTATTAATCATATGGGTTGTGTAATGCAGTGTAATAATGCATTGACCATATGTCCCCCCTCCCCCTCCCCCCGCCGAAAGGAATGGAATTTGCTGGTTTGGATCTTGTAGTAGCAGTGTACATTTTCAATAAAGACCTCCCAGAAAGGTTGGTGTTGACCCTTGTTAAAATCAACGAACATTTTTTTTACTTTTTCTACAAAAACTTTTTGCCTCACCGTAAAGTACACATATTGCTTTTGGAAATACACTTATGAAGTTGGTCCTCTTGACTGTAGCGAAGTGCTTGTTCCTGATGAACACTACCCCGTAACTAGAGGTTCTCTTCAGACACTGTACTTTTGGCAGCACATCATCAATGACGAAAGGTACAAAACCTAGGGAATACCGATGATATGTTGAGTCTTGCATGACCTCTGAATGTGTGACACTCATAGGTCCTTAGTTGACTGACACAATGTGCACTAGGATTATTACCGTTGAATCGATTTTGAAGCGGTGGTGGCTTCCTACTGGTTTCTCGGTTAGTACCCCTTGAACTGATTTTCTTACGTGATTTGAAGCAGGTTCTTATGCGTTATCCGTGTGCTAGAACGCCAATAGGCATGATTGTTTGAAATTTTGGCAGTAAATTGCACTGAGCCCAGGACATCATTTCCCACAAACACTGGAATACATTAGGAAGAAGTTCATGGGCTTAGCCGATAACTTATTCAAGGTATTTTTTAATTAAGAGGTGTGGAATCTAAATTTTTGTTAGTTGTTGGTGTCATTGTTCATCTGAGCATGTTGTTTTGGTCATGTTGTGTCAACAGGTGTATGTGCCGATGCACAAGGATAATCATGGGTACCTCATAATTATCGACTTTGTGAGCTCAGAACTTGTGTATCTAGAAAAGTTGATAAGGAGACAAAGGTCCGTAAGGATCAAATCAATTACATGGTAATGCGTGGTTTGTTTTTTTTTCATTGTAGTCATGTTCCTTGCATACGAATGTAACATAATCACTTGTACTGAGTGCTTAGGTCATTTTCCTAGAGAATATGCTTGCTGATCGTAGTTTTTATGAGGATAAAGTCAACTACATCTTACTGAAGGCTTCGTGTGGAACTGAAGGCTTCGACTTTTGACGTGTGGAACCTGAAATAGGGCAGCATCATGAAAGATCGTGTGTAACTGCATCTAATTTAATTTCCTCATGGTAGTGATATACTTAAAATCTTTATATTCTCATTGTGCCTAAACGCTTGCAGCAATGATTGCGGAGTTTGGGTGGCTCAGTGGATAATCCAGTCCCACATATGGTGAGATTACGATCTACAGGTAATTTCTTTTCACTTCATGTCACGTGTCCGCGCCATATGATTGATCCTTTATAGACTATCTTGTCGTTGATCTGGCTCAAGTGAAACTAGGTCGTCAACGCAACCACGCGAATGCGACTCGCACTGGACCTGGTCATGGGGAGGCATAATGCACTCCGAGGGACATAAGTTGCATTAAAGTTGATAATTGGGATATGAGATGCCATAGATTGACCAAAAAGGCAATGAATCATGTTCGAGAATCATCAAGCAAAGTCGGGCCGACTGATGAGCGAATAATTTATATGCTTTTTGGCATTGTTTTCATTTAGTTTTTAGTATGATCTAGCTACTTTTTTGTATATTTTTATTAGTTTTTAAACAAAATTCACATTTTTGGACTTTACTATGAGTTTGTGTATTTTTCTGTGATTTCAAGTATTTTCTGGCTGAAATTGAGGGACCTGAGCAAAAATCTGATTCAGAGGCTGAAGAAGGACTGTAGATGCTGTTGGATTCTGACCTCCCTGCACTCGGAATATAATTTTTGGAGCTACAGAAGTTCAAATGGCACGCTCTGAATTGCGTTGGAAAGTAGACATTCAGGGCTTTCCGGAAATATATAATAGTCCATACTTTGCCCGAGTTTAGATGACGTAAACTGGTGTTCAACGCCAGCTTTCTGCCCTATTCTGGCGTTAAACGCCAGAAACAAGTTGCAAGCTAGAGTCAAACGCCAGAAACAAGTTACAAACTAGCGTTTAACTCCAAAAGAAGTCTCTACACATGAAAGCTTCAATGCTCAGCCCAAGCACACACCAAGTGGGCCCGGAAGTAGATTTTTGCATCATTTACTTATTTCTGTAACCCTAGTAACTAGTTTAGTATAAATAGAACTTTTTACTATTGTACTCACATCTTTTGATCACCTTTTGATCTCTTGATCACGTTTTGGGGGCTGGCCATTCGGCCATGCCTGGTCCTTCATCACTTATGTATTTTCAACGGTGGAGTTTCTACACACCATAGATTAAGGTGTGCAGCCCTGCTGTTCCTTGAGTATTAATGCAAAGTACTATTGTTCTTCTATTCAATTCATGCTTATTCTTATTCTAAGATATTCATTTGCCCACAAGAACATGATGAATGTGATGATTATGTGACACTCATCACCATTCCCATTTATGAACGCGTGATTGACAACCACTTTCGTTCTACATGAAAACAAGCTTGAATGTATATCTCTTGGGTTTCTAATCAATGATTCACATCGACTCTCCTCTGACAATGGGGCATATGAATCCGAGATTAGAACCTTCATGGTATAAGCTAGAATCAATTGGCAGCATTCCTGAGATCCGGAAAGTCTAAACCTTGTCTGTGGTATTCCGAGTAGGATCTGGGAAGGGATGACTGTGACGAGCTTCAAACTCGCGACTGTAGGGCGTAGTGACAGACGCAAAAGGATAGTAAATCCTATACCTACACGATCGAGAACCAACGGCTGATTAGCCATACGATATCTGTGCATGGTATTTTTCATCCGAGACGAGAAATCCGACAGTTGATTAGCCGTACAGAAACCGTAGAGGACCATTTTCACTGAGAGGACGAGAAGAAGCCATTGACAACGGTGACACCCAACATATAGCTTGCCATAGAAAGGAGTATGAAGGATTGGATGAAGGCAATAGGAAAGCAGAGATTCAGAAGGAACAACACATCTCCATACGCTTATCTGAAATTCCCACCAATGAATTACATAAGTATCTCTATCTTTATTTTATGTTTTATTTATCTTTTAATTATCAAAACTCCATAACCATTTGAATTTGCCTGACTGAGATTTACAAGATGACCATAGCTTGCTTCAAGCCGTCAATCTCCGTGGGATCGATCCTTACTCACGTAAGGTTTATTACTTGGACGACCCAGTGCACTTGCTGGTTAGTTGTGCGAAGTTGTGAAAAAGAGTTGAGATTACAATTGTGCGTACCAAGTTGTTAGCGCCATTGAGATCACAATTTCGTGCACCATATTTTTGGTGCCGTTGCTGGGGATTATTCGAGTTTGGACAACTGACGGTTCATCTTGTTGCTCAGATTAGGTAATTTTCTTCTTGTTTTAACCATTATTTTATTTTCAAAAAGTTTTCAAAAATCTTTCAAAATTTTTCTTCTTTTCTGTTTTTCTAAAAATAATTTTCGAAAAAAATTAAAAAAATTTATAAAATCATAAAATCAAAAATATTTTTGTGTTTCTTGTTTGAGTCTTGAGTTAAATTTTAAGTTTGGTGTCAATTGCATATTTTTAATTTTCTAAAAATTTTCGAAAATTCATGCATTGCATTCTTCATGATCTTCAAGTTGTTCTTAATGAGTCTCCTTGTTTGATCTTCATATTTTCTTGTTTTGTGTCTTTTGTTGTTTTTCATATGCATTTTTGAATTCATAGTGTCTAAACATAAAAAATCTCTAAGTTTGGTGTCTTGCATATTTTTCTTTTCTTGAAAATTTTTCAAAAATAAGTTCTTGATGTTCATCATGATCTTCAAAGTGTTCTTGGTGTTCATCTTGACATTCATAGTGTTCTAGCATGCATCATTTGTTTTGATCCAAAATTTTTATGTGTTGAGTCATTTTGTGGTTTTTCTCTTTCCTCATTAAATTCAAAAATTTCAAAAAAATATCTTTTCCTTATTTTACTCATAAATTTTGAAATCTTTGGGTTGACTTAGTCAAAACATTTTAAAATAAGTTGTTTCTTGTTAGTCAAGTCAAGATTTCAATTTCAAAAAATTATCTTTTCAAAATCTTTTTCAAAATCAAATCTTTTTTATTTTTTTCCTTTGTTTTTCGAAAATTTTCAAAAAATATTTTTCAAAACTTTTCAAAATCTTTTTCCTATTTTTACCTCATATTTTTCGAAATTAATACTAACAATTAATGTTTTGATTCAAAAATTTCAAGTTTGTTTCTTTCTTGTTAAGAAAGATTCAAACTTTAAATTTTAAAATCATATCTTTTGATTTCTTGTGAGTCAAGTCAATAATACTAATTTTAAAAAAATTAAATTTTTTTCAAAATAAATTTCAATCATATCTTTTTAATCATATCTTTTTCAAATCATATCTTTTTCTAATCAAATCTTTTTCAAATCCTATCTTTTCAAACTTTAATTTCAAAATCTTTTCTAACTTCTTATCTTTTCAAAAATTGATTTTCAAATCTTTTTCAATTAACTAATTGACTCTTTGTTTGTTTTACTATTTCTTATATTTTTCAAAACCACCTAACTACTTTTCTCTCTCTAATTTTTGAAAATCATTCTCACCCCTTTTCAAAATTCTTTTAATTAACTAATTGTTTCAAATTTTAATTTTAATTTTATTTCTTCTCTTAATTTTCGAATTCTAACTAAATAATTAAGATAAAAACAAAAAATATTTTTCTTTTCTGTTCTTCTAATTTTCGAATTTCCCTCTCTCTCTTTCTATTTATTTTATTTATTTACTAACACTTCTCTTCTCAAAATTTGAACCCCTCCATTCTCTGTGTTCGAATTTTTCTTCTTCTTCCTTCATTCTTATTCTTCTACTCACATAAAGGAATCTCTATACTGTGACATAGAGGATTTCTTTTCTTTTTTGTTCTCTTCTTTTTCATATGAGCAGGAGCAAGGACAAGAATATTCTTGTTGAAGCTGATCCTGAACCTGAAAGGACTCTGAAGAAGAAGCTAAGAGAAGTTAAAGCACAACAATCCAGAGAAAACCTTACAGAGAATCTCGAAAAAGAAGTAATGGCTGAACCCAACAACAATGCAAGGAAGATGCTTGGTGACTTTAATGCACCAAATTCCAACTTCCATGGAAGAAGCATCTCAATCCCTGCCATTGGAGCAAACAATTTTGAGCTAAGGCTTGAATTAGTTTCTCTGATGCAATAGAATTACAAGTTTCATGGACTTCCATCAGAAGATCCTTTTCAGTTCCTAACTGAATTCTTGCATATCTGTGATACTGTTAAGACCAATGGAGTTGATTCTGAGGTCTATAAGCTTATGCTTTTCCCTTTTGCTGTAAGAGACAGAGCTAGAATATGGTTGGACTCTCAACCTAGAGATAGCCTGAACTCTTGGGATAAGCTGGTCACGGCTTTCTTAGTCAAATTCTTTCTTCCTCAAAAGCTGAGCAAGCTTAGAGTGGATGTTCAAACCTTCAGGCAGAAAGAAGGTAAATCCCTCTATGAAGCTTGGGAAAGATACAAGCAACTGACCAAAAAGTGTCCTTCTGACATGCTCTCAGAATGGACCATCCTGGATATATTCTATGATGGTCTGTCTGAATTGTCTAAGATATCATTGGCCATTCTGCAGGTGGATCTATTCACCTGAAGAAAACACCTGTAGAAGCTCAGGTACAGGCTGCCAAATTCTCATTAGAGATGGCAGACAAATCCATGAAAAAGGCTTATGGACAGGTAGAGGACATGCTAGTAAAGGTCAAAGGCCTTTACATCCCTACTGATTTCATAATCCTAGACACTGGGAAGGATGAGGATGAATCCATCATCCTTGGGAGACCCTTCCTAGCCACAGCAAAAGCTGTGATTGATGTGGACAGAGGAGATTTGATCCTTCAATTGAATGAGGACTACCTTATGTTTAAAACTCAAGGATCTCCCTCTGTAACCATGGAGAGGAAGCAAGAAAAGTTTCTTTCAATGCAGAGTCAAACACAGCCCCCACAGTCAAACTCTAAGTTTGGTGTTGGGAGGCCACAACCAAACTCTAAGTTTGGTGTTGAACCCCCACATTCAAACTCTAAGTTTGGTGTTGGGAGGCCCCAACAATGCTCTGAACATTTGTGAAGCTCCATGAGAGCTCACTGTCAAGCTATTGACATTAAAGAAGCGCTTATTGGGAGGTAACCCAATTTTATTTTTCTATGTTATTTTCTTTTTTTTTGGTTGATGATCATGTGGAGTCATAAAAACAACTGCAAAAATTAAAGAAAAATAAAAAACAGCATTAAAAATAGCACACCCTGGAGGAGAAACTTACTGACGTTTAAACGCCAGTAAGGGTAGCAGAATGGGCGTTTAACGCCTAATCTGGCACCATTCTGGGCGTTAAACGCCAGAAGGAAGCACCAGACTGGGTTAAACGCCAGAAAGAAGCAACAAACTAGCGTTAAATGCCAGAAACAGGTTGCAGCTTGGCGTTTAACGCCAGGAAAGGAATAAAAGCTGGTGTTTAACGCTAGAAACAAGCAGCAGTCTGGCGTTAAATGCCAGGATTGCACAATAAGGGCGTTTTGCACGCCTAAAAGGAGTAGGGGTGAGAAATTCTTGACCCCTCAGGATCTGTGGACCCCACAGGATCCTCACCTACCCCAGCTCTTCACTCCTTCATTTTCACACATCACAACCACTCTCCTACCCCTTGGCCAAACCTATCTCTCCCTCTATCTCCTCCATTTTCTTCTTCTTCCCCTTCTTTCTTTCTTCTTTTGCTCGAGGATGAGCAAACCTTTTAAGTTTGGTGTGGTAAAAGTATTGCTTTTTATTTTTCCATAACCATTTATGGCACCTAAGCCCGGAGAAACTTCTAGAAAGAGGAAAGGGAAGGCAAAAGCTTCCACCTCCGAGTCATGGGAGATGGAGAGATTCATCTCAAAGGTCCATCAAGACCACTTCTATGAAGTTGTGGCCAAGAAGAAAGTAATCCCTGAGGTCCCTTTCATGCTCAAGAAGAATCAGTATCCGGAGATCCGACATGAAATCTGAAGAAGAGGTTGGGAAGTTCTCACCAACCCTATTCAACAAGTCGGGATCTTAATGGTTCAAGAGTTCTATACCAATGCATGGATCACTAGGAACCATGATCAAAGTATGAACCCAAACCCAAAGAATTGGCTTATAATGGTTCGGGGGAAATACTTAGATTTCAATCCAAAAAATGTAAGGTTAGTGTTCCACTTGCCAATGATGCAAGAAAACGCACGCCCCTACACTAGAAGGGTCAACTTTGATCAAAGGTTGGACCAAGTCCTCATGGACATATGTGTGGAAGGAGCTCAATGGAAAAGAGACTCAAGAGGCAAGCCGGTTCAATTGAGAAGACCGGACCTTAAGCTTGTGACTAGAGGATGATTGGAGTTCATCCAACGCTCCATCATTCCTACTAACAATCGATCTGAAGTGACTGTGGATCAGGCCATCATGATCCATAGTATCATGATTGGGGAGAAAGTGGAAGTTCATGAGATCATACCTCTAGAACTCTACAAGGTGGCTGACAAGTCATCCACCTTGGCAAGGTTAGCCTTTCCTCATCTCATTTGTCACCTATGTAATTTGGATGGGATTGACATAGAAGGAGACATCCTCATTGAAGAGGACAAGCCCATCACTAAGAAAAGGATGGAGCAAAAAAGAGAGCCCACTCATGGACCTCAACAAGAGCATGAGGAAATTCCTCATGAAATCCCTGAGATGCCTCAAGGGATGTATTTTCCTCCACACAACTATTGGGAGCAACTCAACACCTCTTTGGAAGGCTTGAGTTACAACATGGACCAACTAAGGGTGGAGCACCAAGAGCACTCCATTATTCTCCATGAGATTAGAGAAGCTCAAAGAGCTATGAGGGAGGAGCAACAAAGGCAAGGAAGAGACATAGATGAGCTTAGGCGTTCCATTGGATCTTCAAGAGGAAGAACTAGCCGCCATCACTAAGGTGGACCCATTCTTTAATTTCCTTGTTCTTATTTTTCTATTTTTGAATTTGATGTCTTATGTGTTATCCATGTTTATGTCTTTATTACATGATCATTAGTGTCTAGTGTCTATGCCTTAAAGCTATGAATAATTCCATGAATCCTTCACCTCTCTTAAATGAAAAATATTTTAATTACAAAAGAACAAGAAGTACTTGGATTTCAAATTTTATCTTGAAATTAGTTTAATTATTTTGATGTGGTGGCAATACTTTTTGTTTTCTGAATGAATGCTTGAACAGTGCATATTTTTTATAGTGAAATTTATGAATGTTAAAATTGTTGGCTCTTGAAAGAATGATGAACAAAGAGAAATGTTATTAATAATCTGAAAAATCATGAAATTGATTCTTGAAGCAAGAAAAAGTAGTGAATAACAAAGCTTGTGAAAAAAAAAGAGAATGGCGAAAAAAAAGAGAGAAAGAAAAAAGAAAAAGAAAAAGAAAAATCCAATAGCCCTTTAAACCAAAAGGCAAGGGTAAAAAAGGATCCAAGGCTTTGAGCATTAATAGATAGGAGGGCCCAAGGAAATAAAATCCAGGCTTAAGCGGCTAAATCAAGTTGTCCCTAACCATGTGCTTGTGTCATGAAGGTCCAAGTGAAAAGCTTGAGACTGAGTGGTTAAAGTCGTGATCCAAAGCAAAAAGATAGTGCTTAAGAACTCTGGACACCTCTAACTGGGGACTTTAGCAAAGCTGAGTCACAATCTGAAAAGGTTCACCCAGTTATGTGTCTGTGGCATTTATGTATCCAGTGGTTGTAACACCCTCACTACCAGAATGTCACGCTTCCGGCTGCGCCACTCTGATAGCAAGAAGTATTACGACTACTTTATATACTTAGTATTAAAATAGGAGCCTGTGACTCAACACCGTATCATTCTCTTTTTAGAAAACCGAAAATAAATACTTTATCTTAAAAAAACAAGCAGGCATAGATTCATATACAAAACTTCTTACATACACTACAAGAAAAAGCAATATTTGTAACGAAAAAAATTGTTACAAAAAATCGAAATTTTGAAACAAAAGGATTTTGTAACAAAAAAAGGGGACGTTGCAGTATGTCCCGTTATAAAAAGTTTTTGTAACAAAAAATAGAACTGTTACAATTTAAAGTGATATTTTTGTAACAAATTTTTCTGATACAAAAAACCAGAAGTCGTTACAAAAGTGGTAACAAATTTGATCTTCAAGGTATTTTTGGTGACAATCTATTTTTTCCTATCATAAAATTTTGTTACAAAATGTAACTTGATTTTGTAACATTTTTTTTCTTTAGTTACAAAAGCAAAATAATTATTTTGTAACCATTTTTTTAATACAAATTGTATGCATAATTTACTAAATTATTTTTAAATTAACTAATCTATTAACTATTTTAATAAGCAAGTCTACATTTATATAATATGCAAAAACATACATAATTCAAATATGCCTCATTTAGCTAAAATTGTTTTAAAACAAAATAACCTTAGTGAGTACATTGATTAGTTCTACAAGTTATATGTCTTGCATAAGTTCAACCAAAAGTTAAAAGTTCTAACATAGATTAGTGTCTCTATGAATCAAAATATTCTTGAGCTCTCAAGGTAGCATGTGGTCACCATTTTAGCACTCCTGTAAATAAAAAAAACCGAAATAAAAAATTAGAAACAAGATATAATAATAATTATAATTTTTTTCATTAAGTTTTATCCAAAATGTTTAGAAAAATTTTGGCAAAACCTCCCCTAAAACTTGGATATTTCCACCGTGTACGGTTCCAACAAAACAACCAATTCACAACTTATTTCTCAGCCAATACACAACAAAATTTATCAAACTAAATTTGTCATTTCTCAACCATGACACAAGTAAAATGTCATAAATAGATCCTTATACTTTTATAAAAATTCGGACATGATCTCTTCTGAAAATAAGACTTAACCACCCTTACGAGTCCCAACCAAACAATTTACCAAACTCTTTTCAACCTTTCCAGTATCAAATCAATTCAGAATCAAACAAATTCTAACATTGAATCAGCCATATAACGCTAAGGTTAATCTTTAATTTTATGAACTCATAACTGTTACTAAGACATTCTTAACACTCTATCTTCTTTTCTATTTTTAATATAGCAAATAAACTCGGAATTGTACAAACTTTATGTCTAGACGTTCATCTTGAAATAAGCTTTCTAATAAATCAAAGATCATAATTTTATGATTTCTCTAGTCTTAGGAATAGAGGAAAAACTGTGACTACTCTACAGTGCGTAAAACCAGAAAACA
The DNA here is from genome assembly GCF_000817695.3 of Arachis duranensis. Classification (NCBI taxonomy): domain Eukaryota; kingdom Viridiplantae; phylum Streptophyta; class Magnoliopsida; order Fabales; family Fabaceae; genus Arachis; species Arachis duranensis. The sequence continues at coordinate 15,510,631 of NC_029773.3, read as the reverse complement.
GCAACAACATGTGATATTCAAAATTCAGTATAAAATCCAAGTTAAATCCAATGACCTTAAAAATTAATATGGTTCAACTTCACTCATCCAGGTTTCTTTTTCAATTGGTTTTGGGTTAATACCATTTTTAATGAAGAAGTTACATAACCTGGAAGTTAAGTAAAAATGAGTCAGAATCTCTTTTAGAAGCCAACAAGCTTAGTATCTTTCAATTTGAATAACTTTTATTACAAAACTTCAATTAAGCTAAATTTTGGTTTGGAAACTCCTTGCTCATCCAGAAACAAGTGTGTTTTGATTGCAATCCAATTGCTGTTCAATTCTAAGAGTTACAAGAATTGGAAGTTGATGCATAGCTTGTTGAAATCTGTTTCTTTCCAGCTTTGACCACCAATATTCAAAAATTCACAACTCCTAATACTTAACTCCTAAAATTATGAAGTTTTATAGAAATAAACCAAGTTAATCAAATTTTATAACAAAATTAGTTTTGCACCAAAACTCAGGTCGTAGAAGTCGTAGCAAGACAAACAAGTTGCTGCCCTGTTTGACCTTTCTGCTGCAGGACAGATTTAACAACCTAACTTTAAAAATTCTCCATAAATTGTATATTTAACAAAAAGGTCTCAAATTTTCCAGTTTATTTTATTATATTTCCAAGGTTAACCCAGACTTGGTCTCATACAATTCCGATTATTACATAATTAGTTATAGTTTTTCAAAGTTTCTAACTCCGTTTGAAAGTAATGCAGAAAATTAGATTTTACTATTCAACTTTGAAAAATCATAACTAACTCTCAAGTTAATACGAAATCTTCAAAATTGAATATTAATAACTATACTTGTTGTAGTTTGCTTAGCTTTTAGTCTCATACTATTCCAATCTCTATTAAGTTACTGGTGCACTTTCAAAGTTGCCGTTTCATTTCAAAACTCTTATTTTCAACATAAAGTTTAGCATTTCAAGTTTAAATTTCAATATTTCTCAAAATCAATTTCAAAACAATCACCAACCAATTCTACCACCATCCCAACATATTTAATAAGCAACCCAACAGTAATCAACCAATACAATCCATCAAGATTCAGCATTCAATCACTCATCAACAATTCGTAATTCACACGCAATCAATTAATTTCACAAAAACCACAAGATCAATCACATTTTCAGCCACAATTCAATATCCACATAACTAATCAATTACTCATAAAAATTAAACCTATTTGCAGTCATTCAATAAACTTTATGGGCATTCTAAAAGTAAAGTCATTTAAGTTAAACCCCCTACCTCGATGTCGCCTTAATAATGAACTCGACAACAGCATTAGGATTTCTTATGACTCTTCACTCTCCTAGCAGTAGTAGTGGAAGTGACATTAGAACTAGAATGGCAACCATGACAATCCTCTCCGACAACAACAATAATAATTCGAAATTTCGGTAACTGACAAAGAATAGAATGGAGACAAGGTAGCAGAAATAAGATGACCATAAAGTAAAAGTGGAAGTAGAACAAGTTAAAGGAGTGAAGGACCTAAACTGAAATAGAGTCTGCAACAGCACCTCCATCATTGGCCCCAACGGCAATAGCGTATAGCTCCAGTAGCAACCACCATGGCATCGTGGCTTCAGCAGTGGTTTCCGATGGCAACAGCGGCGTATAGATCGACGGGAACCTCCGTCTCCAACAACGGCAACAGTGATACGAGCCCCTATCTTCCCCGTCACGTCTCTCTTCTCTGCGAACTCCTATCTTTCTCTTCGGGCTCGTCGGTATTGGCAGAGGTGGCAGCAACGAACCCTAGCAGTAGTGGCAGCAGATCGGTCGCGATAGAGGCAGCAGCGCAGACAACATCTCCTTTTCTCTCTCGAACGTGGGCTTTCTTTCTCTCGTGCGATAACGATGGTGACGGTGGCAAGGATACCTACCGGCACCATCTCCCTTTTCTCCTCTTCCCTCTGCGTCCCGTTCTCCTCAATCTCTCATCCTCTGTTTCTCTAGTTCTCTCAAGAACTCCCTATCCTTCCTTCTCCGTTGTTTCCCTTTTTTTTGAAAGTATGTGTGTGTGTGTTGTGTTTTAATTTAGGGATTTAGGGTATAAATTTAGGAATTTAGTGAAATTCGGATTTTATTTGATGATTCTAGAATTAGAATAAAATATATACGAGTAATATAACAATTTTATAAAAATAACCAATTATAAATTTTGCACAAGAATAATCAATTATAAAATCTTTTAAATTAAATTGTATAATACTTCTATTATTGAATTTTAATTTCAAATAACCAATTATAAAATTTGCACAAAAATATTAATTAATTAAACTCCAAATATTAATAAAACTAATTTAATTGCTCTTAATAGATTAATTTATAAAATAAGAAGTTTAAGTTAATAATAAGTCATAATTTTTTTATGATAAAAGTTACTTAAATTAAGCTATACAATTCTTTCTTATTTTTTAATTACTAAAATTACGTAAAATATTCAATTATAATAAAATTACTTAAGAATCTTAATTGATTTATAATGAAATTATCTTCGAATCTATAAAATTATTTTAAAAAAATATATATATAAATTTTTTTACTCTAAAAGTGTTTAACATTTTGAAAAAAAATAGTTATAAAATATATTTATATTTTGTAACAAATAATTAACTTGTTACAAATAATTAACTTATTACAAATAATATTGAATTTTGTGACAAATTAATTTTTTGTTACAAAATAATTGGAGTTTTTAAAACAAAAAACAAAATTTGTTAAAAAATATTTTGAATTTTTGTCACTTGTTTTTTTTTTGTTACAAAATATTACAATATTTTGTAACAAAATACCATCTCGTTACAAAAACTAACATTATTTGTAACAAAATAAAACAGGTTGTTACAAAATATTATCATGTTTTGCAACAACTTGTCAACTTGTAATGTTGTTACAAAGCATTATTCTTTTGTAACAATCACATATTATTATTACAAAATACTATTTTTTTTGTAACAATTTTAAATTTGATATAAATTTTTTTGTTACAAATGTTCCATTTTCTTGTAGTGATAATATATTGTAATATAATATATATAAAACATACAACTCCTATCCCTCTTACAAAATTGTAAAAACAAAGACGAGGGAAGAAAATAATCTAATTAATACAACAACATATAAACCAAACGCAATATACTCCTCTTAATGCTTCTTCATCCGGTTCCTGAAAAGGTAAAGCTGTAGGGGGTGAGAACTTAACCACACGGTCTCACCACGGAATTTCAAAGTTGTTATAAGAAGATATTTAATAAGAAAATTGTTTTCAAACTCAGTAATTATCATTGCCTTATGAATCTTTTAAAAACCAATAGGTAATTGTTCAAAACCTTTTCAAAGAAACAATGTTTAATCTTTTAGAAATCCGAAACATTTCCTTTTTAATAAGAAAATCTCAATCAGAAACCAAGCACGCAGTCCAACAACACAATCATTTATTCAGCACCAAAATTCATTCACAAATGTAGCACACCAGGACAAACACAGGCAAGACAGACAAGGAAAGCACAAGTAGGTAGCAGTTACAGCAAATAGTTCAAGTAGCAGTTAAGAACAGTTTAGCAATTAGGCAAACCAAAACAAGTTCAAACCCAAGCAAAGCATACAGATGCATATGATGCATGCGTGTCCTATGGCTGATGAGGCTCATCTATCGGTTATCCAGCCAACCCGACAAGTCTGAATTGTCCTTAGACTGTCCCACGACGTGCATCCCCAAGAGTCTATGCATAGCTTTTTCTCAAATAATCAATATTGCTTAATGGGGGTAACATTCCCGGGAATTTATATAGTGCCCGGTCACACTTACGTCATAAGGTCAACAGAATATCGAGTTTTCAATCTGGTACATGTGGTGGCAAGCCATGGTACTTTATTCAGAGAACCTCGTATCTCAGATAATTCAATTTCATAAGCCAAATGAATAATTCAAAAATCATATTTTAACATTCTCAATCCATATCTCAACATTCTCATCATTCTTAACATTAACATCATTCATCAATCCAAATCTCATTTCCAAATTCAGTCAAAAACCATATTTCAAAGAAAATTTTCAATCATCTTTCTTTCCATTCCATTCACTAACAATTCCCAATCCAAAACATAACTCTTCCATTGATAAATGAGGTAATTTTAAATCATATAATACTTAAAACCTTTTAAAATAACTACTTCCAATAAAACTTTTGATTTTACAAAATTTTGGTAGCATCTCCTCTAAAACTTGGATTCTGTCACCCTTTTCGGGTCCCATCCAAACATTTCTCAAACCTTTTTCTCAACCATTTCCAAATCTCATTCATTTTCCAAAATTCAACTAATCCCAATATCGAATTGCTTTCAAAGTGATTCAGTGCCAATAATAAATCTCTTTTTAGAATCAAACCAGCTCAAATACTAAATCATTTATAAAGTTAGACTAACTCAAAATTAAACCGTTTCCAAAATTAATTCAGTTTCATATTCCAAGTCATTTCCAAAGCTAATTTATTTACATTATCAAAAATAGCCTCAAAACCAAGAAAGCCATTTCTTTTATAATAATTAACTAAATAACCTTTCGAACTAATTTCTGTTCAGCAGTCACAAACTACTCAAGCAATCAAGCAATCAAACAATCAGTCATTCAGTCCAGCAAAGAACCACATTTATAAGACAATCATAATCACAAACATATGTTTCTCACATTAAAAATCTATTTATAACAACTTTGTAAAATAAAGTAAATTTTAAGAAAATTCCTATCTCGTTCGCAATTCAGCTATGCGACAAACTGCATTTTTATTCTTATCCCACCGCAACAGCATTAATACCGACCGTCCCCGCAGCAGTCACAGCCTCTAAACACAGCCTTAGCTCAATCCTTAAACATTAATATCGTGTAAAACTCAATAATCTATAACAGAACAGCAACTAAAAGAGTTTGGAACAAGAAACGACTTATTGGGCATACGAATAATCGAGAAAACGGAGCAATAGCAGCTCCAGTGATGATGCAGCACCTTGATGCCGTATGCAACAGCCATAGAACTCAGCAATCAAGACCTATAACTCGATCCTATGACACCAAGACCTCAGATCCTCAACTAAATTAAAATAGAAATACTAATTTATAGGTTTTGGGACGCATTGCTTACCCAAACAAGGGCGAACGGCTAAACTGAAATAACGGTAACTCCGATGGTGGTTCCGGTGATCACTGCCATGTTCCCAATGACCTGAATGGCGGCAACGACGGTGCAACAGTTCAGAACAACATGCAGCGGCGGCGGATAACTGAAATAAACATGCAGTGACAATAAAGGTTCCCGCAATCCAAAAGAATAGAAGCCAAAATTAAAACCCTTACCCGTGGTGCTCACTCCGGCGGCGGCAGCGGGGTTTCAAGTTGCAGAAACGGAGGTGGCTGGTGCGGATCTCTCTTTTCTCTCCTCTGTTCCCGTGCTTTCTCTCTCTCACTCAGTGCAACCCGACGGCTTCCCCATCAACGACACGGCGGCGGCAGACACAGCTGGGAGATGCGACAACCGCGGCTGGCTTCGCGTTGGACGGCGATGACAGGAAAGGTGAGCTGCAGCGACGAAGGCGCAGCGGTTCCAGGCCCGCGACCTCCCTTCACTCGCGAGCCATCTCTCTTCGCGATCTCAACAGCGACGGTGAGTAGAAGCGGCAGCTTCCTGGACAGCGGTGGCAGCGCGAGCAGCAAGACACAGCGACAGCGGTGGTCGGCGATGATGGCGTGACCTCCTCCACTGGCGCTCCCCTCTCTCGGATCTCCCCTCCCTATTTCCTTCTTTCTTTCTTTTCATTCTTTTTCTTTTTTTTTTTACTTTCTCTCTGAAGCTTTCTTTCCTTCATTCTTTTCTTTCTTTCTTTCTTTTTTGCTTCCTAATGCTGCGTATATGTTGTTAGAAAGGGGAAACAAGGACGGCTAGGGTAGATTAGAAGGAATTAGGGATTATTGCCTCAGTTAGGGTTTTATTTAGGAATTTAGAATTAGGGTAAAATTCATATGAGTAATATAACAATTTTATAAAATTAAGAGTAATAGGATAGTTGAAAACCTATTTTAATCCAATACTAATATTTATTAAAAATACTATTTAACTATCAATTCACAAATTATTCTCAAATAATTAATTCTAATTCGATAACTATAGATAACACAATTAATTTTCTTTACTCATAAAAATTAAAGTATTCATTTCTAAAATCACAATTATTTAAATCAAATCATATAAATTCTTATTATTTTACGAATTCTAAACTTTATAATTTAAATATGAAAATTGCCCAATAATTTTAAAATTAGATAAAATTTCTAATTTAATTATCAAAACTTGATTTAGTTAGCTTTAATAAAATAATTTTCGAAATTAAAATCTTTAATGAATAAATAATTTGAAATTAGCTCATAATAAGATTTTTTTCGAAAATTCTGAGTCTTACATCCTACCCACCTTATAAAAATTTTCGTCCTCGAAAATTTAAAGTAATATATATGGTAATACATAGTCTTTGCACTCTACTTTTTAAACACTTTATAGAGAAGTATAAAATTTTAGTATGCATATATAAATGTTTAAAACTTTACAAAAGTTTGGAAGGACAAAATAGGGTGCAAATCAAGTTAGGCGTTCATAAAGCAAAACGGTAGCTTGTATGGCAAAAGAACTACAAAACAAGTTGGTACAAAACAATGGATATAACGCTCGCTCACAGATCTCTTACCCATTTCAGAACTTCAGCCCTCCAATTCCATCAATCATTTCACAACTCCATAACCCGTCACAACCCTAACATATGTAAACTTTTACGAGGAACAAACTGCTATACTCCTCAAAATGTTGCACACTTACCAATCCATCTTTCATGTCTATGAGCAACATTTTTAAAGATTCATTTACTACCCTTAAAAGTCATACATGATTCTAAGGCAATTCTCGAGTTTATCCAAAAGAATACAAGACCTTGGAAAAAGATAAGCGACAAAATCCGCCAGGGCTTAGAAAGATTGTTGAAATGATAAATAATCAAGAATGCATAAGAAATGAAGAGTGTCAGACAGAAAATTAGTTTGGCGATCTCAAGAATAATTTTCGAATCAACAAAACCCGATAGGAATAACAAAAGGAAAAGTAGTGTAGCAGTTTGATGCAAAATTAAGTCAAGTCAAGGAATATGAGGTTTACAAAAAAAGAATGTCTAAGACCAAAGACAAGGATCATAAGTCTCGAGTAGAATTAAGAATACTTTCGAATGAATTGCTCATAGAGAATGAAAAATATTTCAAAAATTATTTCACATTTCAAAGGAAAAGTGCGCATACACTTTGTAAAAGAAACAACAAAAGTATATTTGTGGCATTACATTAATACAATTCCATGTTGAAATAGATTATGTAGAGTTTTAAAAGAAAATAAATACCGATATGGCTAAGAACAAAAATATTCTCTCAAATATTTGAGAAAAAATAGTTAGGTGCACCACTTAACCAAAAGTAGGTATAAAACTCGGAAGAAAATTAAATTGCCTCTTATCAAAATAATTTACAAGTTAAAGACAAAATATGTGAGGTTTGAAAAAGGAAAGTCAATTGGGTTAAGGCCAAAACAATTTTTTTTTTGAAAATCTTAAAAGACATTTAGGTATTCAATCAAATAAAGGCATACAGTGAAATCGTGGCAAGGTTGTAAGAAAATCAAATGTTTGTTTAAAAATTCTCAAGGTTTATATTCAATCAAGTGTGTATAAAAATTAAGGCAAATATGAAAGAAGAAGTTAAACTTTATTTAGAAAAGAATTCCGAAGTAAAAATTTGCTTATAAGTCGGTTTCGAAACTTTATTTAAAACAATGTATGCTAACCACAAAATAACTTTATCAATTTAAAGAATAGCTATGGATGCAATTTAAACGAGAAAAATTGATTTAACTTTCTTAAGAAGCGAATCCAAAACTTATTTTAAAAGTTCATATCAAAACGAAATTGCCATCACATAAAGAATATTCAAGAATATTAAGATGTACTTAAAAAGAAATCAGGTCATATGAAAAAGGATACTAAATCAAGGGAGTTTAAACAAGATCAACTAGACATACGGCATCGAGCAAGCTTTCAATCAAGCTACTAAAAACTTAAAATTTCTCTTCTACCAGTCGTTCCCTAAAAAGCTAGCACATCCGTTTTTTTTACCTCTAAAAATCACGTGTAACACTGAGATGAGTACAAGTACATTTAAAGAGATACAATTCGTAGGAAGGAAAAATAAGCGATAAAATTATGTTTCTCATGAATTCGAAAGGAGGTGTAACATTGCAACTAAGCAATGATGTACATGCACGAGAAAATATTTCGAAAAGAGTCATTTCGCATCATAACAAGAAATATTTAATTTAAGAATTCTAAGAGGTACAAGAGAAGGGTAGTAGTAAATTAAATCAAAATAAACTAAAACCAAATCAGAGGAGTACAAGATTCACAAAAATATGAACGAATGGTTGAAATGACCAACAAAAAAGAATGGTTAAAAGTCATAAAGTATGTCGGAAGGGAGAATCAAAATGCAAATAGAAAAGAATTTTTATTTCAAAGAACTCCAATAGGAACTATAGAGAAGAACAGGGTAATTGCTTTACAAAATTCAAGAGAATCATAAAAAACGTAAATATTGTGTCATGTTAAAACAAATTCAAGTCGAACTAAATTATGCAAAATTTGTGAAAATGAAAATTAGCTAGGCTAAGGATGGAATGTTTTCTCGACAACCTTAAAAGGTACTTTACATAATCAATTAAGAATTTGCATAAAAACAAAACGAGGTTGTTAGGAAATCAAGTTGTTTTTTGCCAAAATTATTTCTAAGGTAAAGACAAAATATGTGAAATTTAAAAGATAAAATCTAATTGGACTAAGAACCAGAAGTAATTCTTTAGAAATCTCAAAAGGTACTCAAGCATTTAGTCAATTAGGAATATATAGAGAAATTACGGTAAAATTGAAAGGAATTTCAAATTCTGTTTGAAAAAGAAAATTTGAGGTATGGTTTCAAAAATACATATGAATAAAGACATTCCAAATTCAAAATACCTTTATCAAAATTTAAAGAATGATTATAGGTACAATCAGGTAAGAAAGGATTAAGTTGAAATTTTCTTCTAAGAAAATCGAAAATCTCTTTTTAAAAGTTTAAAACTAGAATTCCAAGTGTTTTTTTTTTGAAATCACAATTTCATAAAGATATTTAAAATGAGAGATGTAAGGAAGAAACCCACTCACATTTTGAGAAAGAAATTTAAATCAAAGAATTCGAACAGAATTCACAAGACATGACAAATCGAATAAGTTCTCAGCTAATTCGTAGAAATACAAACTTAAAGAAGAACAATCCAATCAATAGCAATTTCTTAAAGATTTCAAAGACCTTTTTGATACATTAAACGATTTTCAAAATCACATAAAAGAGTACATGAATAAAAAAGAGTTTGAACAGACAGAAACAAATCCTCGAGAATTAATTCCTAACGTCCCCAAGCCGCATGATAAGCATTACCTATTTCTTATCAATTCCGATTCGCCTATAATAACCTATTAACTTCCCGCTCACATAAGCCATCAACATTAAAACTTAACATCAACATATATATAACGATAAGTTAACAATGTTAATTAATAGGCAGTCATGTGCATAAAGCTCTATTCTCGTTATTCAAACAAGACCTACTACATGACAAATTCTCAGAGTATGCAATTGAAGCATAATCAGTCCATTCTCAAGGCTCTACAGGAAAGACCGCTCTGATACCATAATGTAACACCCTCACTACTAGAATGTCACTCTTTCAGCTGCGCCACTCTGATAGCAAGAAGTATTACGACTACTTTATATACTTAGTATTAAAATAGGAGCCTGTGACTCAACACCGTATCGTTTCCTTTTTAGAAAACCGGAAATAAATACTTTATCTTAAAAAAACAAGCAGGCATAGATTCATATACAAAACTTCTTACATAATATATTGTAATATAATATATATAAAACATACAACTCCTATCCCTCTTACAAAATTGTAAAAACAAAGACGAGGGAAGAAAATAATCTAATTAATACAACAACATATAAACCAAACGCAATATACTCCTCTTAATGCTTCTTCATCCGGTTCCTGAAAAGGTAAAGCTGTAGGGGGGTGAGAACCTAACCACACGGTCTCACCACGGAATTTCAAAGTTGTCATAAGAAGATATTTAATAAGAAAACTATTTTCAAACTCAGTGATTATCATTGCCTTATGAATCTTTTAAAAACCAATAGGTAATTGTTCAAAACCTTTTCAAAGAAACAATGTTTAATCTTTCAGAAATCCGAAACATTTCCTTTTTAATAATAAAATCTCAATCAGAAACTAAGCACGCAGTCAAACAACATAATCATTTATTCAGCACCAAAATTCATTCACAAATGTAGCACACCAGGACAAACACAGGCAAGACAGACAAGGAAAGCACAAGTAGGTAGTAGTTATAGCAAATAGTTCAAGTAGCAGTTAAAAACAGTTTAGCAATTAGGCAAACCAAAACAAGTTCAAACCCAAGCAAAGCATACAGATGCATATGATGCATGCGTGTCCTATGGCTGATGAGGCTCATCTATCGGTTATCCAGCCAACTCGACAAGTCTAAATTGTCCTTAGACTGTCCCCCGACGTGCATCTACAAGAGTCTATGCATAGCATTTTCTCAAATAATCAATATTGCTCACTGGGGGTAACATTCCTGGGAATTTATATAGTATCCGGTCACACTTACGTCGTAGGGTCAACAGAGTATCAAGTTTTCAACCTGTACATGTGGTGGCAAGCCATTGTACTTTATCCAGGGAACATCGTATATCAGATAATTCAATTTCATAAGCCAAATGAATAATTCAAAAATCATATTTCAACATTCTCAATCCATATCTTAACATTCTCATCATTTTTATAATTAACATCATTCATCAATCCAAATCTCATTTCCAAATTCATTCAAAAACCATATTTCAAAGAAAATTCTCAATCATCCTTCTTTCCATTCCATTCACTAAAAATTTCCAATCCAAAACATAACTCTTCCTTTGATAAATGAGGTAATTTTAAATTATATAATACTTAAAACCTTTTAAAATAACTACTTCCAATGAAACTTTTAATTTTACAAAATTTCGGTAGCATCTCCTCTAAAACTTGGATTCTGCCACCCTTTTTGGGTCCCATCTAAACATTTCTCAAACCTTTTTCTCAACCATTTCCAAATCTCATTCATTTTCCAAAATTCAACTAATCCCAATATCGAATTGCTTTCAAAGCGATTCAGTGCCAATAATAAATCTCTTTTTAGAATCAAACCAGCTCAAATACTAAATCATTTATAAAGTTAGACTAACTCAAAATTAAACCGTTTCCAAAATTAATTCAGTTTCATATTCCAAGTCATTTCCAAAGCTAATTTATTTACATTATCAAAAATAGCCTCAAAACCAAGAAAGCCATTTCTTTTATAATAGTTAACTAAATAACCTTTCGAACTAATTTCTGTTCAGCAGTCACAAACTACTCAAGCAATCAAGCAATCAGTCATTCAGTCCAGCAAACAACCACATTTATAAGACAATCATAATCACAGACATATGTTTCTCACATTAAAAATCTGTTTATAACAACTTTGTAAAATAAAGTAAATTTTAAGAAAACCCTACCTCGTTCGCAATTCAGCTATGCGACAAACTGCATTTTTATTCTTATCCCACCGTAACAGCATTAATACCGACCGTTCTCGCAGCAGCCACAGCTTCTAAACACAGCCTTAGCTCAATCCTAAAACATTAATATCGCATAAAACTCAATAATCTATAACAGAACAGCAACTAAAAGAGTTTGGAACAAGAAACGACTTATTGGTCTTATGAACAATCGAGAAAACGGAGCAATAGCAGCTCCAGTGATGACATAGCACCTTGATGCCGTATGCAACAGCCATAGAACTCAGCAATCAAGACCCGTAACTTGATCCTATGACACCAAGACCTCAGATCCTCAACTAAATTAAAACAGAAATACTAATTTATAGGTTTTGGGACGCATTGCTTACCCAAACAAAGGCGAACGGCTAAACTGAAATAATGGTAACTTTGATGGTGGTTCCGGTGATCACTGCCATGTTCCCAATGACCCGAATGGCAGCAATGACGGTGCAACAGTTCAGAACAACAAGCAGCGGCGACGGATAACTAAAATAAACATGCTGTGACAATAAAGGTTCCCGCAATCCAAAAGAATAAAAGCCAAACTTAAAACCCTTACCGGTAGTGCTCACTCCGGCGGCGACAGCGGGGTTTCAAGTTGCAGAAACGGCGGTGGCTTGTGCGGATCTCTCCTTTCTCTCCTCTGTTCCCGTGCTTTCTCTCTCTCTCTCTCTCACTCAGTGCAACCCGACAGCTTCCCCCCTCAACGACACAGCGGCGGCAGACACGGCTGGGAGATGTGACAACCGCGGCTAGCTTCGCGTTGGACGGCGGTGACAGGAAAGGCGAGCTGCGGCGACGAAGGCACGACGGTTCCAGGCCCACGACCTCCGTTCACTCGCGAGCCATCTCTCTTCGCGATCTCAACAGCGACGACGAGCAGAAGCGACAGCTTCCTGGACTGCGGTGGCGGCGCGAGCTGCAGAACACAGTGGCAGCCGCGGTCCGTGATGATGGCGCGACCTCCTCCACTGGCGCTCCCCTCTCTCGGATCTCCCTTCCCTGTTTCCTTCTTTCTTTCTTTTCATTCTTTTTCTTTTTTTCCCTTTCTCTCTGAAGCTTTCTTTCCTTCATTCTTTTCTTTCTTTCTTTCTTTCTTTTTTTGCTTCCTACTGCTGCGTATATGTTGTTAGAAAGGGGAAACAATGGCGGCTAGGGTAGATTAGAAGGAATTAGGGATTATTGCCTCAGTTAGGGTTTTATTTAGGAATTTAGAATTAGGTTAAAATTCATATGAGTAATATAACAATTTTATAAAATTAAGAGTAATAGGATAGTTGAAAACCTATTTTAATCCAATACTAATATTTATTAAAAATACTATTTAACTATCAATTCATAAATTATTCTCAAATAATTAATTCTAATTCGATAACTATAGATAACACAATTAATTTTCTTTACTCAAAAATTAAAGTATTCATTTCTAAAATCACAATTATTTAAATCAAATCATATAAATTCTTATTATTTTACGAATTCTAAACTTTATAATCTAAATATGAAAATTACCCAATAATTGTAAAATTAGATAAAATTTCTAATTTAAATATCAAAACTTGATTTAGTTAGCTTTAATAAAATAATTTCTGAATTTAAAATCTTTATTGAATATATAATTTGAATTTAGCTCATAATAAGATTTTTTTCGAAAATTCTGAGTCTTACAGTGGTAATACTGGAAAATAAAATGCTTAGGGCCACGACCAAGACTCATAAAGTAGCTGTGTTCAAGAATCAACATACTGAACTAGGAGAATCAATAATACTATCCAAAATTTTGAGTTCCTAAAGATGCCAATCATTCTGAATTTCATAGGATAAAGTGAGATGCCAAAACTGTTTTGAAGCAAAAAGCTACTAGCCCCGCTCATCTAATTGGGACTAAGTTTTATTTATATTGTGAGATTCATTGTATGTTCTCTTCTTATTATTCTATTTGATTTTTAGTTGCTTGGGGACAAGCAACAATTTAAGTTTGGTGTTGTGATGAGCGGATAATTTGTACGCTTTTTGGCATTGTTTTCATCTAGCTTTTAGTATGATCTAGCTTTTAGTATATTTTTATTAGTTTTTAAATAAAATTCACATTTCTGGACTTTACTATGAGTTTGTGTGTTTTTCTGTAATTTCAGGTATTTTCTGGCTGAAATTGAGGGACCTGAGCAAAAATCTGATTCAGAGACTGAAGAAGGACTGTAGATGCTGTTGGATTATGACCTCCCTGCACTCGGAATGGAATTTTTGGAGCTACAAGAGTCCAAATGGCGCACTCTAAATTGCGTTGGAAAGTATACATCTAGGGCTTTTCAGTAATATATAATAGTCCATACTTTGCCCAAGTTTAGATGACGCAAACTGGCATTCAACGCCAGCTTTCTGCCCTATTCTGGCGTTAAACACCAGAAATAATTTGCAAGCTAGAGTCAAACGCCAGAAACAAGTTACAAACTGGCGTTTAACTCCAAGAGAAGTCTCTACACGTGAAAGCTTCAATGCTCAGCCCAAGCACACACCAAGTGGGCCCGGAAGTAGATTTCTGCATTATTTACTTATTTCTGTAACCCTAGTAACTAGTTTAGTATAAATAGAACTTTTTACTATTGTACTCACATCTTTTGATCACCTTTTGATCTCTTGATCACGTTTTGGGGGCTGACCATTTGGCCATGCCTAGACCTTCATCACTTATGTATTTTCAACGGTGGAGTTTCTACACACCATAGATTAAGGTGTGGAACCCTGCTGTTCCTCGAGTATTAATGCAAAGTACTATTGTTCTTCTATTCAATTTATGCTTATTCTTATTCTAAGATATTCATTCGCCCACAAGAACATGATGAATGTGATGATTATGTGACACTCATCACCATTCCCACTTATGAACGCGTGATTGACAACCACTTCCGTTCTACATGAAAACAAGCTTGAATGTATATCTCTTGGGTTTCTAATCAACGATTCACATCGATTCCCCTCTGACAATGGAGCATCTGAATCCGAGATTAGAACCTTCGTGGTATAAGCTAGAATCAATTGGCAGCATTCCTGAGATCCAGAAAGTCTAAACCTTATCTGTGGTATTCCGAGTAGGATCTGGAAAGAGATGATTGTGACGAGCTTCAAACTCGCGACTGTAGGGCGTAGTGACAGACACAAAAGGATAGTAAATCCTATTCCTACACAATCGAGAACCAACAACTAATTCGCCATGCGATATCTGTGTATGGTATTTTTCATCCGAGACGAGAAATTCGACAGTTGATTAGCCGTACAGAAATCGTAGAGGACTATTTTCACTCAGAGGACGGGAAGTAGCCATTGACAACGGTGACACCCAACATACAGCTTGCCATAGAAAGGAGTGTGAAGGATTGGATGAAGGCAATAGGAAAGCAGAGATTCAGAAGGAACGACGCATCTCCATACGTTTATCTGAAATTCTCACCAATGAATTACATAAGTATCTCTATCTTTATTTTATGTTTTATTTATCTTTTAATTATCAAAACTCCATAACCATTTGAATCTGCCTGACTGAGATTTACAAGATGACCATAGCTTGCTTCAAGCCATCAATCTCCGTGGGATCGACCCTTACTCACGTAAGATTTGTTACTTGGATGACCCAGTGCACTTGCTGGTTAGCTGTGTGAAGTTGTGAAAAAGAGTTGAGATTATAATTATGTGTACCAAGTTGTTGGCGCCATTGAGATCATAATTTCGTGCACCACCGACCCAGTAAGTGATGTTACCGGAAGGGTACTATTGAAACACTCTTCGAATGAATTTTGTATCTACCATTTGTCACATTTTTCCATTTATGGAATAGTATACTTTTTATTAGGATCCGATGCATAGGTGGTTTGTTCATAAGAACATATTTTTTGGGAATTGACATGGAGCCGATTGTGCGTTAGTTTTGCTTCAACCAGCATATGCTTAGTGACGGTCACTTGGTTGATCTAACGTGATATGTAGATCATTAAGTTGTCCGAGTTTACAGTTTGCACTCCTATTAATACCTGTTTGTAATCATTGGATACACACTTGTGCATCTTGTAATGCCCAGGAAACTAATGTTTCCGTTATGGTATGGAATTTGGGTATTTAACACCTGTGACGAGTGTGTATATAATCCCATGAATGAACATGTTATATCATGTGTTTCGAAGGTTTGGATTCATAGACTTTGTTGACCACATCCTGTTGGCTCTGTCATAATTAATTAATTAGAAAAATCTGAAGCAAAAGTGCGACACTAAAAGAGGTTCAGGATTCCACACAACAAACCAATGCTTATATATTTTCATAGCCCAGCCAAGTAACAAGTCCAACAAAAATGAGTCCAATATTAAACATTAACTTACAACAACTATCCATCATTGGGGTATGCCCAAATAAATAAAAACCATCATTGGGGAGAATAGCCACATGGAACCTCCATATACCAAAGAACTTCTCTATAAGAAATGATAAACGCAATGGTCGCGATCCTCAATCTTCGAACATTTCATCAAACATTTGCATACATTCCTGCAACTTCATAGTCTCGTGTTCCAACTCACATACACATTTGGAAAGAGACAAAATAACTTCATTCTTATCTTCCTCGTGTTGTCGCTACATAAGTCGTGTTTTTCTGTAGTTGAAGTCCAAGGTTGCATAACCAGTGATATTTAGAATCTTATCCAACATGATAGCGGACACTTGTTGCTTGGCATCGTGGTCTTCCTTGCACACAGGACCCTCAGCCACAACATTCATAAATCTGGCACAACTAGGTATGATTATGAAATACCAAAATCAAACATCACCATGCGAGTTGTTGGCCTTTCTCAAAATGAAAGCCAGAGAACCAACATACAGATTCGCACAGACCCTTATGAGCATCAACTCCATATCCTCCTCATATATGAGGATGGCATTGCCGGTTTGAGTTTCCTCGGTGCCAGTAACCCCTGAACATATGAAGTTAAATGGTGCGCAAGGAAGATTTGTAACTATAAAATTCTTGGATGCCTAGTTTATACAAGTTAATAGACCAAGGTGTTCGATATATTTTCACATAAACATACCTGTTGGTTTCGACGAGTGATCCCCATCAAGGTCTGCTTGGACACCACTTGAACATGCATCTATGGTAGAATGTAAGACAATGTTGTTTCACTTGTTGGCATAAGAATGGCACCGAGCAATGTGAATAGAAAATAATTAACAAAATTGTGTGGATAAAATGGTCATTGATTGTTCATTTGTATGTCCTTTTGTAACCCTACTCAAACCTATAGCTACTTACTCCTCATACGTCTTTTTAGTGTCTTTTTCAACAAACTTTTGGCGATAATCTTGAGGTTGATTTTTTCCTAGCCGTCAGATTTAGAAAAAATCTGTGTATGCATCACGTCAATGGGTACGAATGCAACTCCAGCCAAATAACACAGTTCATGGCGTGGAAGGAAATTTGCAACCCATATGTATACAATGTGCAATTTATTGGGCCGAAAAATCCAGCCCAGTTGAAGTTAGTTGCAGGCATTTCTGTGTCTTATCCAAAAATATGCAAGCAAGTGTGACCAAAAAAGATTTTGATGCGAACCCTTCATCTTATTAGGTGGTATCCCCCATCGGAAGGTGTTTTCAAGATCAATGTTGATGGGTCCTTTTACTCATATATAAATAATGCCTCATGTGGCGGTGTCATTCATAATCATTTGTGTAGGTTCATAAAGGCCTTCTCATGTAACTTAGGAAGTTGTTCCATAATGCACACTGAATTATGGGCCATTGTCAAAACGTTGTAAATTGCTATATCAGAGAACTTCAGGAATATCGTCATTAAATTAGAATCCTTGATGGCCATAAATTTCATCAAAGATGGCTTACCTCCCACCATCCATGTGCTGTTCTCCTTGAAGAGTGGTAAATCGTATTCATCTGGTTCATTGGAATCATACTCTTCGAGAAGCTAATTCTGTTGTTAACATTCTAGCAAAGAAAGGGCATGATTTACCTTTTGGCCTCCATACTTTCAAATTGGCCCCCTCAGACATCTTACAAGCATTGTCTTTTGATAGTTTTGACTCTTTTAGATTAAGATGATGTAGTTAGTATTATTATTTTTTGTATGTTTTGTTTTTCTTTCTTTCTTTGGGGTCCTTGACCCCTCTATTCTACAAAAAAAATATTGTATAGATACTATCTTACTGTACCAACATAGAAGATGGTGTTATTAGATTAAGTATTTGCGTAGAGTTTAGCCAATTTATTTTTATACGCGCATGACTTAATTTAATGATATCATTTTTTTTTAAATTAATTTTGCAGTACTCAAATAAATAATACAACAATACAAGTATATTTGTTTTTATTGAACTAAATTAAATTATTGATTTAAATTATAATCATCTAAAGCTTAAATGAAATATTTTTATAGCCAATGAGTTATAACTTAAATGACATAGTCTCTCCATACTCACTTAAGAGGTTGCGGGTTTGAGTCTCCCTATTTTCGGTAAAAAAAAATGAAATATTTTTATAATTTTAAAATTTAAAACTATTTGAATTAAAATGAATGACCATATCTCGAGTACTGAGTCACCAATTCTTTAGAGACTTTTGAAAAATACATGTTTTAAGAAATAAATTATATTTTTAGGAATGTCAAAAATTAACTTAAAAATTATAATCGATTTTGTATAATTACAAAAAATTGTTTTTTAAAAAAGAAAAATCAGTTACGTCAATTAAAAAATTATTTTTTATTTGCAAAAAGTATTTTATTTTTGGTAAAATAACCTGTTATTTTTGAAAATTTAATTTTTGTTTTTAAAACTAATGTATTAATTTTATAAACGAGTAATTTCACTATTTTTATCGTTTAAAATTAGTGTGGTATATTGACTTAAACCAAATTTTCAATTTGCCAAAATCAAGTTTAGTTTATCGGTTAATCATAACTATATATAGTTGCACGTATTAATAACAACTTTAAAGAATAAATATATTTGCAAATTTTTTAAATGAACACTGTCATATAATTTTGTCATTGTTTTTGTTAACATTCTTCGCCACGTGACAAATTTCTTTCGAGCTTCACCATGGCTCAGCACGTAGATGGACCTATTTTCCATTACGGGCTCACTCTATACGACATCAATGTGTTTGACTGGGCTGAATGTTGCCTTCAATTGTAAAGTGTAACTTTAGGTCATATTATAGTTGGTACCAAATCCATTTCGGCCGTGAATTAATCAAAGACATTACTTAGATAATTAGCCACTAAACTCATGTTAAAGTTCAAGTCACTTAATAACTACAAACAATATTCACCGAGTAGATGCAGCGAAGAAAGAGGTTAAACATTCTAGAGAAACCAATTGTTTGTTAACAATCCAACCAATAATTTTTCCTAGAAAGGAAATGATACACAAGAAAAGCAACACACGTCACTTTTCCCATTCATAAGGTTTTTGCGAGAGAGTGGCCACCATCTCCATCAGCTGCAGCATGCATCACAGATAGAAGAAAATAAATATCTACCCAGTTTTAGACAACTAATATTTGCAGCATCAGAAATAGTACAAATAAGGCATACCTTGCTTGTGTTGCTATCCTCCACATCAAGTCCTCTGAAGGTGCCCTCCCTCGAAGCATGATAGTCTGAACCAGGATCAAAATTGTCCACTCTGGACATATCCATTGTCCTAAAGTTGAAATCATGCACCTCATGAGGTTCACTTATGCCAATTAGATGTCCAATATTGTCGTTTGATCCAGTAACATCAAATTCAGTCACCTACATGTGATAAGAACAATATTTTTCAAAATGACTCCTGGATCTCTACAAACCTATTAACTACCACAGCCCTTCCACACATACAATA
The DNA here is from genome assembly GCF_000817695.3 of Arachis duranensis. Lineage (NCBI taxonomy): Eukaryota > Viridiplantae > Streptophyta > Magnoliopsida > Fabales > Fabaceae > Arachis > Arachis duranensis. The sequence continues at coordinate 15,490,913 of NC_029773.3, read as the reverse complement.
AGCATTGTTTAAACAGTAACCATAACAAACATATATCCATTAATATTAGGTTAACTTTTTCGGTTAGCCCGCCATTACATGCGGCACAAACATGAACATCGCGTACATCCATCCTCACAATTCGGGCCCTTTTTGCCATATTTCTCGTGTTGCAGTCAGAACAGATTCGTTTGGCATGACCCAACATCTTACATGTTGCACACTTTCTCTACAATACTTTTTATTTTGGCACCCTAGGTATACCCTTAGTTCGCACAACATCAGGGTCACGAAGTTCTGCAGTTGTTACATCAGTCTTGCCGTTTGTCTTTTTGGAAAACATATCTTCCAGATTGGCACGTAGCTCCTATATCCCCTTCATCGCCTTCTGAATAGACCAAATTGTTGTGCCCCAAGAAAGAACAACCAATGAGATGCGGAATGCAATACCTCATGGCAAAACAAAAATTCTCGGTCATCATCATCATATTTTTTTTTTCACATACTCATCAACATGTTTGGCATCTTTGGTCCATCGCTTCAATACCAACCGCTTTAGGACCTCTGTTACATGCTCGTGCTTCATGAAAAAGAACATATGCTTACATGGGTATCCACGTGTCTCCCAGAAGAAGCAGTCACACTCTACCCTTCCCATATTCTTATCACATAAGAACACAATATGCCGGCCCGGATGCCCATAATCTTCTACTATGTACACTTTGGTGGTGAGCGACCGCCGAACCCCCACAAAGTTAACAGAGGCAATAACTTCAATTTTCTTTTTCACATGATTGAAAACAGTTTGGGTATATACTCTAGCGGCAAACCCTTAAATGGAGTCCAACGATGTTGTCAAGACCAGGTCACCATAGGTTGATCTGAACTGAGACAATAGCTCGTTATTTCTAAACTCCCGAAGAAGAATCTTAAGGTTTTGGACAAGCTCAAGCATTGTGTTTAGATTAAAGAAAATTTTTCACCACGGTGTTAATGCCCTTGCATCATGATGTTGTCCAGAACCTGGCACAAAACTTATCACGCAAGTATGTGTTGGCCCACATCTTCCTCTTTCCATAGACTTGGTTCCCTTACAACGTACCATTCAATCCAAACTTAGTCGATGCCTTGGCCCACTCAGTCTCAAAGTCCTCGACCTCCATGTCTGTATACAGCCACCTGTTGAATAGTTGACGTAAAGCCACATCCTTAACTTAGACATAACATTCTTCTCAATGTGCCATGCACATAATCGATGGGTTGCCTTTGTTATAACTTTTCGAACAGCCTCTTGGATTGAATCATCTCCATAAGTAACAACAACCGATGACACCTTGTTGCATATGACCTCCAAAAAATTTTCTAGCAGCCATGTATATGATGCGATACTCTCGTCTAACACCAACCCAAAGCCAAATATACAAGTTTGCTTGTGATTGTTACAGTCAGAGAAAATCACCAGCAACCTGTTATATTTATTCTTCTTATATGTTGAATCGAATGCAAGGACATCCCCAAAGTTCTGATAGTCAAGCCTATTACCCCCGCTCAGAATAAATTTGCAAGCATGTGATGCACAGTAACATTATACCGAGCTATTGACATCGGGTCGGCATCAACTTTTCCCTCCAGGTACACTATAGTGGAGTTCACATCCCTGTCGACTATTCTAGCACGCCTACTTCTACCAACATAGTTATAAGCATCCTTTTCTAGGAATCCAACTAGAGCATACCCTCCAGCCATGCCAACCGAGTACTGCATCGTCTTTGACGTCGAAATTCCACACCATTGCATTCTATTTATTTGAGCTTTTACCGCTTCTGTCATGGACCAAATATTTGGAATTAAGTGGACCATGCCATGATGTGTGAGTGCATGGTTGTGCTTTGTGATAACCTTCTTCACCCTCTAGATGTTATTGCTCCTGTTAAGGTATATACACATTCTCGCCTCACAGTTTGTCCTTGTCTCTGGCTTGTAATGTTTATCCACTCGATTGTAATGTTTTCTATGTCTGAGCCCTTCTCTATTGCAAAAAAATCTTTACCTAATTAGGTTCCCTCCTTTATCCTTAAACATATCACCCTTCCGAATTTTAAAACATAAAACCTACCCAACTTTTGATAGAAATCATGTGCATCTTCTTCCGTCGGAAATACCTTTCTTAATATGTCATCATCGGTCAGAGATGCAACATCTCCGTAATCAACACCGCCGTCACTCCGTGTATACAACACATCTTCTGAGTTGATTGTTGCCATCTACAAATTCACACGCATAACTTGTGACATAACCAATCATAACACACCAAAAGCAAGTCGTACAGACATTCTTTTATGTACATTCATAACTATTGTTAATCTCGTGCATAGTTGAATATATAACCCAACAGATTTTAGTTTCCATCCATCGGGCATAGCACTACATTTAGTGAAACAAAATTTCTAAAATCAAAATCACACAATTTTAACAATGGCCTAATCTATATCTGCACAAACACATACTACCATAACCACTGCCATTGAGAACGGGGCTAACATTACATATTTTATATTCGTCAAAATTCATAACTTGGAACATACAAACCACAAATAAGGGATTTATAAACATCAGCGGAAAACCACTTGGAATGGAATCAAAATCACTAGCCGCTAAATTCCACCCTACAACTTTCTACAGATAGAGGTACCAAAATATACCAATTACGCTAGACTCCAATTGTGTATGAGATGCCCTCCAGTATTAGCCAGCTAATGAAAACCACTATATCCTATATCCTTCAGGGATGAAGACATCCACACTCCAGTTGTTGTACCATCTGAGTATAACGGCTAAGGTTCTGACGTTTCCTTCCCTTCAACTGTGCTCGATGGATGTGTTCCCCTTTACTCTTTTTCTTAATTTATAACAATATTTTCTTTATATAAATTTAAGATCCTATTTCTCTGACCCGATTTGCCATTTTCACTTATGTTTACTTGTTCTCGGTTACTGGGTCAGCGTTAATAAAGCTTGCTCTAACTACTATACCAACTCAAAAAATGTCAACACAACAATTCTTCACTAAAAAATAATGCCCAAGATACACAACCCAACTATTTCAAAAAATCCGATTGGCCTACCAAGTGTTTTCCTCCAAAAATTATTTAACCATATGCTTCAATTAATAATGTCACCTTAATAATTAATCCTCTGCAACATTAATGGCCCAGATCTAAAAAACACTTTTCTTTGCTTCTTGTGTCAGGATAGCTACATATGTGCTGACTTCCCAGGTCCATGTATTCCCACACGCGTAGTGCGACAGAAAGATATACCTAGCATCCATACGTCTGGGTGTTTTCTTGTGTCCATACCATAGCCTTTGCCTTTGAATTATTCTTTTTTAAATTCTCATATGTTTTGGATATTATAGCATGAGGGTATGCTAGTGTTTAAGTGTGGGGTAATTGATGAACTCCATTTTATCATTCTAAATTGTGTTAAAAAGTATGGACTTTATCAACAAACTTATATCATTTTGGCTTAATTAATTAAGTTTTTTTGGAATCTTGCTTCCGATAAAGTATGTGTGAAAAAGACGCTTTTTGTGCTTCTAATAATTAATTTCTTAATCTCTTCGATACCATTCGATGCCGTTATCAATTTTATTCAAGTGTTTTAGAGTTTAGGTATATCAATAGCTTCAAAGGATCGAAAAGAGTGGAGCGAAGAAGTGAATTTGAGAATCGATTTGGGAGTGGATCTTTCTCCGTGTGCGTGAGACGACTCCACAGGCGTTATTTAATAAAACACATGTATCCTCATTTTTGGGCCCCAAACAGCCAGAAAGGCCCCCAAATATCTATTTAAGGAAAAATGCAAGAAAAAAATGAAGTAGTTTTTAAGTAGTCTTAGTTTTAGTTTTATTATCATGTTTTAGTGAATTCTAGATAAAGAAGCTCCAACTTTTCTCTAGAATTCTTAGGTTTTCTGCTTTAATTCTCTTTTATTTTAGCTTTTAATCTTGTTTTAGTTTAGTTTTATTTACTTTTTCTTGTTCTACTATCTTATTTTGATAGAATTTTCTCATTAGTTTTCTTTTGTTTATGTCATTTTAGTTTATGAACTATTGTTGAATTCTCAATTTTCTATTACTGCAATTTGATGTTTTATGATTTATTCATGTTTATTTGAGTTGTTATTATTGCTTTTTTAAATTGGATAGTTGTAGTTTTTATTATTCTTGCAATTTATAACGCACTCTAGGTGTTTGAAAACATGCCTACTTTAGTCATGGAGTATATTTTTGTATTCTTGGCTTGGGGTTGAGAAATTATAAAAAATGTCTACTTTAATTAAGTGACCTTCAGTCATTGATGTCTAATATTGATTGGTAATTTAGGATTGTTAATTAATCTCTTTTCTTTTGACGCTAATCTTTTACTAATTCAATTAGTAAGTTGATTAGGATTATGGATTAGAATTAATTATGTTTACTTAACTTTTCTTAATGATTAGCATTAGGATTAACTCTTTATAATTGCCATGTTTGTAGTCAATGATATGGGGGCAATTTATATAGTGAATTACCCTGACAAATTCGAGTGTAAGGAGCAGCGTAATACCGGACTACTATTCCTCGACGCGGATCCCGCTTTGATAGTGATTCTTGACTTATCAACCCTAACCAAGGACTTTTAGCACTTGAATTTGATTCATATTACTTGTCGATTGCCTTAATTGTTTCTAGTTTAATTGCCTTTGATATTTAGTTATTGTTTAGTTATTTAATTTTTTGTCATTTAAATTCTCGATTATTACAATCAAACCCTTTTTCTCCCACAAGCAATAATTGAGTACTCAATTGTCGTTCTTAGGGAGAACGGCCCGGGATTAAACTCCCGGTATTTGATTGAAACTTTGTGACACTTTTACTAAACATTGAAGTGCATTGAATTCTGGTTTAGAGCTACAGCGAAACTTGAACTTTAAAACTTGTAAATTTCTAAACCGGTGTTTAGTGCTCGTCAGGGAGTAGGGATGCATTCCCGCCCCGGTCCTGTCCCGTTGCCATTCCTACATTCAAGAAACAAATCATCTTTGGTAACTCATATGATAAACGGATTCGGTACGAAATGAGGTCCGTGGTAAGCAAGCCAAGATGTGAAATTTCTGAGTGGTCTAAACTTAGCTTTGTATACCCTTCGAATATGATCCATTTTGTAAACATCATGAACGTAAACTTGCCAATCTAGCCACTGATTTGCACAACAAGCAAATATATGTCGACACGGAATGCAATTTAGCTGGAATTCACTACAATCACAGTGTTGTCGACGTAGGTCATTTGCATACTCCAATCCACTAGGCATCTCAGGCACTACAAATATCTCATTCTACTTATCGAAATAATTAATTTGGATGTTTTCCTATGCATGCTGATTTGCATGTAATTTGAATGTCACAAGCTCTGAAAAAACATGTCCAGCACTAATGCAAGCCTCAACCTTGACTCTTTTCTTAGTGAACAACTTGTTAAGCCAGTAATATGTTGCCTTGATAAGTACAGTGATTGAGAGATTGTGCGTCCCTTCAAGACCGAATTGATGCACTCGACTAGAATTGTAGTCATATAACTCTATCGATATTAACCATCGAATGCCAAAGCATATTGTTCATGTGGATCCAGTGTAGCCAGTTAGTGTAAGTCTCACCTCATTCGTGTAAATGCTGATAACGCATCTCGTATTCACGAACTGTCTTCGGATATCCTGTGATAAAAAAAAGTACAATTACCAAGCATAAATGACATTCATAATAATGGTAACTAAAACAATAATAAACTTTAATATATTCAAAAATACCTATGTTGATGATAAGCTTCTGCAGGTACGGTGTCTTGAACTTCCTCAAGAAGTTGGATTTTATATGCATGATGCAAATATGTGAAAAACTCTAAGAGGCAACCAAGCTCTATTACTACGAGCAATAGTTGAACTAATGGAGTCATGTCGATCAGAGATAATGCCCACACCATCCCATGTCACCATATATTATCGCAAGTTACTCAGAAAAAAGTGTCACGCATCAGAAGTCTCCCCATCTACTATCGCAAATGCAATATGCACAATATTATTGTTACCATCTTGTGAAATTACAACCAACACACAACTCTTGTATTTTCCATATAAATGAGTCCCATCTACCTGCACTAATAGTTTGCAATTTTTAAATACTCTAATGCAAGGATAACAACTCCAGAACACTCGATGTAATACCCAGATATCAGGAACCAAGTCATACCCTGGTACGCACACATGTTTCAAAATGGATGGTTGGTGATGGCTTCTTGTGACACAGCCTCAAACCATATGGGCAAAATTTCAAACAAAGCTTTTCAACCTCCAAAAATTTTTTCACTGTCTTTTGCTTTGCTAACCATGCTTTGTGATAACTTATGGTATAATTAAACTTTGATTAAACTTTTGCAATGACTGATTTCACTTTTATAGAGGGGTTAGCCTCTACCAATGATTTTATTGCTTCTACAATTATGTTGGAATTCAGTTTTGAATAGTCCTGAAAAATAGTGGCTCTGGTATAAGTGTGACTACCATTGTATCTCTTAATATTCCAATAGTACTTCCTGTGCATCTGGCTAACCTTGATCAGCCAATCAAAATTTGCGCCGTATTATGTGCATTCGGCCTAAAATGTCATTGGTTTCGACTCATATACCTGATAATCAACACCTTTGCAGATAGGGGTGGCAATGGGGCGGGTAGGAACGGGTTTTTACCCTACCCGACCTCGCCCCGCCGTCCTGTTACTCATGTACTACCCACCCCGTCACTACCCGCGGGTAATAAACTGTAGTACCCGAACCCGTCCCACCCCTACTCGCCCCTATAAAAATTAAATAACATTTTAATTTTTACATATTAATATATAAATTAAGACAAAAAATTAAAATTCATAGATAAATTAAAATACAAACATAAAATTCATATAATGTCATTAGTTCAAATAACGATCCACATGGTTCCTCAATGACTTGGTACCATTCCTCGGATTTGCATTAAGCACACTCTTGCAAAACTTGCATTTCGCCTTTGATAAACCACTATTTGATGGTTTATATTGTGTTTTATTGAGTGATTTTTTCAAGTTTTTCACCCACTTATTCATATGATTTGCATGTATTTACAATTCCTTCCTAAAAATATCCTATGATTAATAACTTGCTTCCTAAGGACCTTTTAGTTGTATATTTTTATCTTCCTTCATACCATTCGATGCCGTGATCTATATGTTAAGTGTTTCAAGCTTCATAGGGCAGGAATGACGTAAGGAATGAAGAGGAATCATGCAAAAATGGAAGGAACAAAAGGAATTGAGGAGATGACCAGCGAGAAGTCACGCGGTCGCATGGCTCACGCGACCGCGCGAACTAGAAGGAATTACCATGATGTGCTCGCGTGCCTGACACGACCGCGCGGATTGGAAGCTGCACGAACGACGCAAAAGCGTGGACAACGCGCACGCGTGGTACGAGAAATGCTGAGTGACACGAATGTGTGGACGACGCGGACGCGTGACGTGCGCGATCTGCAGAATTATAGAAGTCACTGGCACAAATTCCGGGCCGCATTTTAACCCAGTTTTCGGCCCAGAAACATAGATTAAAGTCAGGGAACATGCAGAGACTCAAAGGAGGAATTCATATCAGATCATAATTCAATTTTAGGTTTTAGATGTTGTTTTTAGAGAGAGGTTCTCTCCTCTCTCTTAGGATTTAGGATTAGGATTCCTCTTAAAGGATTTAGGATTTCGACTCTTCATCAGGTTCAATATTCCTTTTACTTTATATTTCTCTTTTACTTCCAGATGCTTTAATGCTTGTATTACTTATGTTGCCTATTTGGCTTATGAACTTTTCATGTTAGGATTTTCTTAATTAATATAATTTGAGGTATTTCAGACTTATGATTGTTTTCTCTAATTTATGTTATTGATGCTTGGGCTCTATCCAAATTATTTTCATTCAAGTAGATTTTATTCCCTTTTGGCTTTGGTTGATTAATTGGTAACTCTTGAGTTGTAAAACTCAGCAGTGGTTGAAATTGGCAGATTCTAATTGATCTAGATCGCTCTAAAGCTAGTCTTCCCACAGGGATTAACTAGGACTTGAGGATCAAACTAATTAGTCCACTTGACTTTCCTTTGCTTTAGTAAAGGTTAACTAAGTGGGATTAAAACCCAATTCTCATCACACCTGATAAGGATAACTAGGATAGGACTTCCAATTTCTCATATCTTGCCAAGAGTTTATTTTATAGTCATTTATTTATTTTTCTTGTCAATTAAATTACTTATTCAACCCTTTTTAAAACCCCAAAATATACCTTTGCATAACCAATAATAAGAACATACATCCCTGCAATTCCTTGAGAAGACGACCCGAGGTTTGAATACTTCGGTTTATAAATTTATTGGGTTTTGTTACTTGTGACAACCAAAACGTTTGTACGAAAAGATTTTCTGTTGGTTTAGAAGCTATACTTACAACATGATTATATCTTTATATTTCTTTACCGACAGGAAATCCTAACGTCAGGGCTCCTCCCACCTTTGATCTCCAAATCTTTGATGCATGTCCCCATTGAAGCTTCGATTTCCTACAACATAGTTGTAACCATGCTCAAAGCCAAAAGGGTGAGAATTCATAGTAAAAAGAAAAAATAAAAACAAAAGCTCACATGAAATAAAGAGAACAAAAATCCTACAACTAGCAAAAACTAACAAACAAACCAAAAATCAAGCTATTCACAATATATACAATAGCCAATAATATAACA
>NC_029773.3:15477822-15477980 GCF_000817695.3 Arachis duranensis | reverse complement strand
GATTATTCATTCTTCTTCACTCTTATTCCCTTTCTTCTTCTACTAACATAAAGGAATCTCTATATTGTGACATAGAGGATTCCTCTTCCTTTTCTGTTCTCTTCTTTCTCATATGAGCAGGAACAAGGAAAAAGGTATTCTTGTTGAAGCTGATCCTG
>NC_029773.3:15474858-15477551 GCF_000817695.3 Arachis duranensis | reverse complement strand
ACTCTAATGCAACAAAACTGCAAGTTTCATGGACTTCCATCAGAAGATCCCTACCAGTTTTTAACTGAGTTCTTGTAGATCTGTGAGACTGTTAAGACTAATGGAGTAGATCCTGAAGTCTACAGGTTCATGCTTTTCCCTTTTACTGTAAGAGATAGAGCTAGAACATGGTTGGACTCACAACCTAAGGATAGCCTGGACTCTTGGGATAAGCTGGTCACGACCTTCTTGGTTAAATTCTTTTCTCCTCAAAAGCTGAGCAAGCTTAGAGTGGATGTTCAAACCTTCAAGCAAAAAAATGGTGAATCCATCTATGAAACTTGGGAAAGATACAAGCAGATGACCAAAAAGTGTCCTTCTGACATGTTTTCAGAGTGGACCATGATAGATATATTCTATTATGGTCTATCTGAGTTCTCTAAGATGTCACTGGATCATTCTGCAGGTGGATCCATTCACCTAAAGAAAATGCCTGCAGAAGCTCAGGAACTTATTGAAATGGTTGCAAATAACCAATTCATGTACACTTCTGAGAGGAATTCTGTGAATAATGGGACGCCTCAGAGGAATGGGGTTCTTAAAATTGATGCTCTGAATGCCATATTGGCTCAAAACAAAATGTTGACTTAGCAAGTCAACATGATTTCTCAAAGTCTGAGTGGATGGCAAAATGCATCCAACAGTACTAAAGAGCATCTTCTGAAGAAGAAGCTTATAATCCTGAAAACCGTGCAATGGCAGAGGTAAATTACATGGGTTAACCTTATGGAAACACCTATAATTCTTCATGGAGAAATCATCCAAATTTCTCATGGAAGGATCAACAAAAGCCTCAACAAGGCTTTAATAATGGTGGAAGAAACAAGTTTAGCAATGGCAAGCTTTTTCCATCATCTTCTCAGCAACAGACAGAGAATTCTAAGCAGAGCACCTCTAACTTGGCAAATATAGTCTCTGATCTGTCTAAGGCCACTTTAAGCTTCATGAGTGAAACAAGGTCCTCCATTAGAAATCTGGAGGCATAAGTGGGCCAGCTGAGTAAGAAAGTCACTGAAACTCCTCCTAGTACTCTCCCAAGCAATACAGAAGAGAATCCAAAGAGAGAGTGCAAGGCCATTGATATAGTCAATATGGCCGAATGCAAGGAGGAAGGGGAGGACGTGAATCCCAATGAGGAAGACCTCATGGGACGTCTCCCAATCAAGAAGGAGTTTCCTATTGAGGACCCAAAGGAATCTGAGACTCATATAGAGACCATAGAGATTCCATTAAACCTCCTTCTGCCATTCATGAGCTCTGAAGACTATTCTTCCTCTGAAGAGGATGAAGATGTAACTGGAGAGCAAGTTGCTCAATATCTAGGAGCTATCATAAAGTTGAATGCCAAGTTGTTTGGTAATGAGACTTGGGAAGGTGAACCTCCCTTGCTCATTGGTGAACTAGATACATGGGTTCAGCAAACTTTACCTCAAAAGAAACAAGATCCTGGCAAATTCTTAATACCCTATACCATAGGCACCATGACCTTTGAAAAGGCTCTGTGTGACCTAGGGTCAGGCATAAATTTTATGCCACTCTCTGTAATGGAGAAGCTGGGGATCATTGAGGTACAACGTGCCATATTCTCATTGTAAATGGTAGACAAGTCAGTAAGACAAGCTTATAGATTGGTAGAGGACGTGTTGGTAAAGGTTGAAGGCCTTTACATCCCTGCTGATTTCATAATCTTAGACACTAGGAAGGAGGAAGATGAATGCATCATCCTTGGAAGACCTTTCCTAGCCACAGCAGGAGCTGTGATAGATGTTAACAGAGGAGAATTAGTCCTTCAATTGAATGGGGACTACCTTGTGTTTAAGACCCAAGGGTGTTCTTCAGTATACATGGAGAGGAAGCATGAAAAGCTTCTCTCAATACAGAGTCAAACATAGCCCCCACCATCAAACTCTAAGTTTGGTGTTGGGAGGCCACAGCCAAACACTAAGTTTGGTGTTGAATCCCCACATCCAAACTCTAAGTTTGGTGTTAGGAGTCTACAACATTGACCTGATCACCTGTGTGGCCCCATGAGAGCCCACTGTCAAGCTAGTGACATTAAAGGAGCGCTTATTAGGAGGCAACCCAATTTTTATTTATCTAATTTTATTTTTCTTTTATTGTTCTTTTATGTTTTATTAGGTTCATGATCATGTGGAGTCAAAAAATAAATACTAAAATTAAAAATAGAATCAAAAACAGAAGAAGAAAAAGCACACCCTGGAGGAAGAGCTTACTGGCATTTAAACGCCAGTAAGGAGCATCTGGCTGGCGTTCAACGCCAGAACAGAGCATGGATCTGGCTTTGAACACCAGAAACATGCAGCAATCTGGCATTTAAACGCCAGGATTGCACACTGAGGAAAGCTGGCGTTCAACGCCAGAAACATGCTGCAGATGAGCGTTGAACGCCTAGAATAAGCTTAGAGCTGGCGTTTAACGCCAGAAACAAGCATCAATCTGGTGTTAAACGCCAGGATTGCATGCAGAGGGTGTTTTACATGCCTCATTGGTGCAGGGATGTAAATCCTTGACACCTTAGGGTCTGTGGACCCCATAGGATCCCCACCTACCTCACTCACCTTCTCTCTTCTTCACCAATCACCTCAATCTCTCTTCCCCATCACCTCTTCACCACTCACATCCATCCATCTCTT
>NC_029773.3:15471249-15474744 GCF_000817695.3 Arachis duranensis | reverse complement strand
TTCTTTGCTCGAGGGCGAGCAACATTCTAAGTTTGGTGTGGTAAAAACATAGCTTTTTTATTTTTCCATAACCATGGATGGCACCTAAGGCCAGAGAAACCTCAAAAAAAAAGAGAGAGAAAAGGGAAGACAAAAAAATTTTTTTCCACCTCCGAGTCATGGGAGATGGAGAGATTCATTTCAAGGGTCCATAGCTCAGTAGAAGAGCATTTGACTGCACATCAAGAGAGCATGAGGAATTCCCTCATCAAGAAATCTCTGAGATACCTCAGGGGATACATTTTCCTCCACACAATTATTGGGAGCAACTAAGGATAGGAGCACCAAAATCACTAGGGATCAAGCAACAAAGGCAAGGAAGAGACATAAAGGAGCTCAAAAAGCACCATTGGTCCTTCAAAAAAAGTGCCACCATCACTGAGGTAGACTTATTCCTTGTTCTTATTTCTTTGTTTTTTTCAGTTTTTATGCCTAATGTTTATTTATGTTTGTGTCTTTCCTACATGATCATTAGTGTTTAGTAACTATGTCTTAAGGCTATGAATAAATCCATAATTCCTTCATCTCTCTTAAATGAAAAATGTTTTAATACAAAAAGAACAAGAAGTACATGAGTTTCGAATTTATCCTTGAATTTAGTTTAATTATATATTGATGTGGTGACAATACTTTTTGTTTTCTGAATGAATGCTTGAACAGTGCATATTTTTGATCTTGTTGTTTATGAATGTTAAAATTGTTGGCTCTTGAAAGAATGATGAACAAAGAGAAATGCTATTGATAATCTGAAAAATCATGAAATTGATTCTTGAAGCAAGAAAAAGCAGTGAAAAAGCAAAAGCTTGCGAAAAAAATTTGGCGAAAAAATAAATAGAAAGAAAAAGAAAAAGCAAGCAGAAAAAGCCAATAGCCCTTAAAACCAAAAGGCAAGGATAAAAAAGGATCCAAGGCTTTGAGCATCAATGGATAGGAGGGCCCAAGGAACTAAAATCCAGGCTTAAGCGGCTAAATCAAGCTGTCCCTAACCATGTGCTTGTGGCATGCAGGTCCAAGTGAAAAGCTAGAGACTAAGTGGTTAAAGTTGTGATCCAAAGCAAAAAGAGTTTGCTTAAGAACCCTGAACACCCCTAACTGGGGACTTTAGCAAAGCTGAGTCACAATCTGAAAAGGTTCACCAGTCATGTGTCTGTGGCATTTATGTATCCGGTGGTAATACTGGAAAACAAAGTGCTTAGGGCCACGACCAAGACTCATGAAAGTAGCTGTGTTCAAGAATCAACAAACTTAACTAGGAGAAGCAATAACACTATCTGAAATTCTAAGTTCCTAGAGATGCTAATCATTCTAAACTTCAAAGGATAAAGTGAGATACCAAAACTGTTCAGAAGCAAAAAGCTACAAGTCCCGCTCATCTAATTAGAATTAATATTCATTGATATTCTGAGCTTTATAGTATATTCTCTTCTTTTTATCCTATTTGATTTTCAGTTGCTTGGGGACAAGCAACAATTTAAGTTTGGTGTTGTGATGAGCGGATAATTTATACGCTTTTTGGCATTGTTTTTAGGTAGTTTTTAGTAGGATCTAGCTACTTTTAGGGATATTTTTATTAGTTTTTATGCTAAATTCTCATTTCTGGGCTTTACTATGAGTTTGTGTATTTTTCTGTGATTTTAGGTAATTTCTGGCTGAAATTGAGGGACCTGAGCAAAACTCTGATAAGAAGGCTGACAAAGGACTGCTGATGCTATTGGATTCTGACCTACCTGCACTCGAAATGGATTTTCTGGAGCTTCAGAACTCCAAAGGGCGTGCTCTCAACGGCGTTGGAAATTAGACATCTAGAGCTTTCCAACAATATATAATAGTTCATACTTTATTCGAAATTAGATGACGTAAACTGGTGCTCAACGCCAGTTCCATGCTGCATTATGGAGTCAAACGCTAGAAACACGTCACGAACCAGAGTTGAACGCCAAAAACACGTTACAACTTAGCGTTCAACTCCAAAAGAAGCCTTTGCACGTGTAAAGCTCAAGCTCAGCCCAAGCACACACCAAGTGGGCCCCGAAAGTGGATTTCTGCATCAATTACTTACTTCTGTAAACCCTAGTAGCTAGTCTAGTATAAATAGGACATTTTACTATTGTATTAGACACCCGGGATTGTATTTTTGATCCTGTGATCACGTTTTGGGGGCTGGCCATTCGGCCATGCCTGGACCTTCATCACTTATGTATTTTCAACGGTGGAGTTTCTACACACCATAGATTAAGGGTGTGGAGCTCTGCTGTACTTCGAGTTTCAATGCAATTACTACTATTTTACTATTCAATTCGACTTATTCTTATTCTAAGATATCCGTTGCACTTCAACATGATGAATGTGATGATCTGTGACACTCATTATCATTCTCACCTATGAACGCGTGACTAACAACCACCTCCGTTCTACCTTAGACCGAGCGCATATCTCTTGGATTCCTTAATCAGAATCCTCGTGGTATAAGCTAGAATTGATGGCGGCATTCATGAGAATCCAGAAAGTCTAAACCTTGTCTGTGGTATTCCGAGTAGGATTCATGGATTGAATGACTGTGACGAGTTTCAAACTCGCGATTGTTGGGCGTGATGACAAACGCAAAAGAATCAAGAGATTCTATTCCGACATGATCGAGAACCGACAGATGATTAGCCGTGCTGTGACAGAGCATTTGGACCATTTTCACTGAGAAGATGGGATGTAGCCATTGACAACGGTAATGCCCTACATACAACTTGTCATGGAAAGGAGTAAGAAGGAGTGGATGAAAGCAGTAGGAAAGCAGAGATCCAACAGGGACAAAGCACCTCCATACACTTGTTTGAAATTCTCACCAATGATCTACATAAGTATTTCTATCTTTTCTATTTATTTATTATTATTATTCAAAAACTCCATAACTATATATTATCCGCCTAACTGAGAATTTCAAGATGACCATAGCTTGCTTCATACCAACAATCTCCGTGGGATCGACCCTTACTCACGTAAGGTTTATTATTTGGACGACCCAGTGCATTTGCTAGTTAGTTGTGCGAGGTTGTGAAGAAAGTGCTGAGTTATAAATGCGCACACCAAGTTGAATGCCATTATTAGAGATCGCAATTTCATGCACCAATAGACTCACGTCGATGAAGGACGGAGGACGGAGACAGAGGCTAGGTTCTGCGCTCAAACAGAGGATGTTGGCGGCGAAGTGCTGCTCAGCTGCTCTCGGACGGAGGACGGAGGCAAGAACGACGACAGCCGTCAAATAGGTGTTGGAGAAGAAGAAGGCAAGAAGCTCGATGCTCTATTGGCTATTGCTCTCAACCTTAGTCTCTCACTGTGGTTTCTGGAATCTAGAGAAGAGAAGAATAATTTTAGAGTTTCAAACTTTCAATGTTGCATCTAAAAAGTTGTTTATATATTTTTAATATATAATAATATTTATTAATTTTTATATATTTATAT
>NC_029773.3:15470018-15470920 GCF_000817695.3 Arachis duranensis | reverse complement strand
AATAAAGTAATTATCTAAAATTTAAGTACAAGGTTATCTAAATCTAGTGAGGTGATTAGCCTATACTTAATTAAATGAATAACTAATCAAATGCTATTTAATAAATTATATTCTACAGATCACATATTTTTTAATCGATTTACAACATTTAGAATAACAATTTTTTATTTTTTTCTTATACTACTAAATTAACTGAATCTACAATATTAATCTATTATACAAATATCTTTTTTACATACCTGCACTCATATATTCAAAAATTTTGGCGCATCCATGTCCTCCAAATCCAATGTGCACATAAAAAATGGCTCCTCAGAATGCTAGTTTATTAGGACATTTGTCACCTCCGTCACATCTGCCTCCATAGTACTGTCAACTTGATCTTCATCTTCACCCAGATCACCGATCTTGTAGTTGCTTTCAAACTTCTCCTCACTATCACTATTGTAATTTTCTTATTCAATATTTCAGTCGGCTTCAGATTGTTTAAACTCGATATACAGCTCGATGAACGATATATGAGAACGAGTTTTAATGTACATTGAAAACATCTCTTATATATTTGCTTCATCAGTTACATATTTAGTTTGAAATTAAACGAACCTACAAAATATTGATATATAATACTTGTATAAAATATATGACATTTTCCTTGATATTTCAGAATCTATATTCTCACAAATAATACCTTTTAGTTCTTTAAATGAGAGTGTAAATAAAATAACAATACCTAATAGATTTTACATATAAATTTTATTTCTTTAGATATTTATAACAAAATCTGATCATAACAATATACTTTTAACATAATTCTATTATTTTTTTTATTTCCATTTAATACATTCAACCTCAGTTATTTTTTTGACAAAAAAAAAAGTACAAAGAGAATTTTTTGAACTGCG
>NC_029773.3:15467409-15470011 GCF_000817695.3 Arachis duranensis | reverse complement strand
ATTGGGAGACAAAAAAAAAAAAAGATAGTTCTCTCAATTAAAGTGAGAAAGACACATAGGATATATATAACCAAACAATCGGGATTGTCCGATTTAGTTATTAACATTTCAAATTTTTTTAATTACACAAATTAAACAGTTAAATTTATATTTCTTTAAAATAAAATATTTAAACAATTCAAATTAAAATGTCCGATTTAATCTTCTAAAATTTAAAAAATTTTCTGGATCAAACAAATCGGATACTCCAATTTATTTTTATCTTTTGTAATAAAAAAACAATCGAATATAATGGTCCATTTTTCTCTCCATTAATTTAAAAGGAAGAACTTACTCTTCATGCATTCTGCATCGGAAGCAATTAGAGGTTTTATTTGCTCTTTGATAATTATTATATTGAGAAAGTATAGGGAGCCAATGACCTAAGCGTATAATATGTACAATGGAGATTTAGGAAGTATTAGAGATACGACTATTAGTGTTACATTGTCCTGTCAGGTTACGTTTTTGGGATGAGTAGATTCATGACATGGTATTAGAGTTTTAGATCCGAAAGGTCAAGGGTTCGATTCTTGGTGAACTCCAAAATCAATTTAAGTTTTTGGGATGAGTGATTTTATGACATGAAATGTTTATTATCCATGTATCCGAATGATTTTTTTTTCTAAGATATGAAATTTTATTAATAAATTGCAATAAAGCAATATTAGTCCATGTCTGAACTCTAGCAAGGATAAGGTGGGCATTAACCCAAAGAAAAAGCATGAGAATAACCTAGAAGGAAATAAAAAGGAAAACTAACAATGACTTGTCTTAAGGTGAAATTCTTCGTTCATGTTGTATGCCTCTTCCCAAATAGCAGCCGGTTCACTCCTTTTGCCATCAAAAAGCCAGTTATTTCTAGATATCCAAATCCTCCATAGCACCATCGCAAGGAGACTTTGTTGCTTCTTATTAAAACTCTCTTGTTTTATCTTTACCTGCATCTCCCTCCACCAATTGCCAAAACTATCCTCTGCAACCACTTTATTTGGACTGTTGAACAAGAACCCCATGTGATTCCACACTTGCCGCGAGTAAATGCAATTAAGCAAACAGTGGGTCAAACTCTCGTCCTCCATTTCGCATCTTGGGCATATCGCAGGGACAACTTGAATGCGGGCGTGCAGTCGGTGCCTCACCGGAAAACCATTATGGAGAGCTTTCCAGGTAAAGACCTTAACTTTGGCTGGGCAGTCAAGATCCCAAATCGAATTCTATAGATTTTTGTCTCCGAAAATTGGTGGAAGACTTTCGAGTGGCGGGTGAAAAAAATTGAAGCATACCTCATATCCTAACCTTACAGAGTAAAAACCCCCTTTTTCTCTGTACCAAATCAAGTTATCTTCTTCTTTAATGTTTATTTGAAGTATTTCCTGTGTAATTTCTGATGTGAAGTTGTTGGCTATAAGGTGCTCATTCTAATTACCTTCCTCAGTGATGAGTTGAGAGACCCAAATTAAGCTTGGATTAGGCTCCTGATTCTGTCTCAGTGTCAATGGTCCTTGTCTTCCAACCCAGCAATCTTCCCAAATCTTCACTGCTGATCTCCTCCCAATCTGCCAGAGAATCCCCTTTTCCAGAACCTTTCGCCCTTCTAAGAGACTCCTCCAAACCCATGACGGATTGTATCCAATGTCAGCTTTTAGAAATGAAGAATGTCTAAAATGCCTGCTTCTGAATACTTTAGTAACTAGGGAATTTGGTCTGGTCATCAATCTCCATCCCTGTTTTCCTAGCATGGCAAGATTAAAAGCTTTTAGATCCTTAAACCCCAATCCTCTTTGATTTTTTGGTCTACACAGTGTGTCCCACTTAATCCATTGAAGTCTCTTTTCTCCTTGTTTCTGTCCCCACCAGAATTGCATAAGCAGTCTCTGAATTTCTTCTATAAAAATTTCAGGTAGTTTAAAGCACCCCAAAGTATATATCGGGATAGCCGTACCCACAGGTTATACGCTTAGGTCATTGACTCCCTAGCACTACCCTATTATATTTTACAAGTTCACTTCACTTATTTTTCTATAATAATAATAATATTATTATTATTATTATTATTATAAAATCGGTTAAAAAAGGGTGAATTTTATCCGACATTTTTCAAGAAAATTGGTTAAACATAAAACCTACTAACAAAATTAATTTTTTATAATAAATTATATTTAACAGAAAAATATATTATAGAAAATTGGAAAAACATAAAAACTACTAATATTAACATAATAAAATAGATTTTATAAAAAATATTATTTTTTATATCCAATTTAATTTCAATTGAATTTTTAAATATTTAAATTTTTAATTTTCTCAGGCCAATAACCGGTTTGCTTTCAATTTTTCAAAACCTTGGGTCTATCTGATTGATTTATTTAATTTTGCTTGGGTTGTCTATAAATACGTGAACGAGAGTAAACCCTAACCCTAACCCCCAATAAGGTTTCTACATTAGCACTACGCCGCAACACAACTCTCTCCTACGCGAGCTCTTGTTCTTCCGTGGCAATGGCGGCGTACGCAGCTATGAAACCTACGAAAGCCGGTTTGGAGGAGTCACAAGAACAGA
>NC_029773.3:15449568-15467395 GCF_000817695.3 Arachis duranensis | reverse complement strand
AAATCTCGAGAAAGGTGCATAACAATTCAATTTCTTCCATGAAAATAAAATCGGTGAGTTCGTTGTTGCACTGGCTAATAGCTTTTGGATCTGTTCGCGTTTGTTTTTGCAGTTTGTTCTGATTTGGTTCGTGGTGCGAAGGACAAGCGCCTCAGGGTGAAGGGACCTGTGAGGATGCCAACTAAGGTTCTTCACATCACTACCAGGAAATCCCCCTGTGGTGAAGGTACTTCAATGGTGTTTTTGACCGTTCTATTTGATTGGAATTCTGAGTTTCAGTTTCTTTATATAAAGTTTGGTTATAATATACTGTGGTGATTGTACATTGAAGATCTCTGATTTAGTCTTCTCGGATTATTAGTTATAGGATGGAAATTGGTTTTTGAATTTTTATTTTGAGTTGATTTTGATAGAGATTTTTCTTTGTTAACGGAAAAATTGGAATAATTTCCACTCTTTGAAGGAGAATTAGCAAATAGTCAAATACAGATTCTATGTATTTTTATACGGATGTCAAGTCGTCTTATACCATAGGAGTGTAGGCATAGTGGACGAAGATTGATATAATAAAAAAAGTGAGAATCTAATTAACACTGAATTTACAACTTCCATCATGTGCAAGCCTACTACTATCCAAGGTGATTAGAGTCCGTTCTCATTTTGTCGACTCCCATATTTAGAGCAGTCTGATCAACGCAAAGTGATGTGTTTTGTGGTCTCCGTCTCGGAGAACACCGGCTATAGAAGTGTGTTCTCATTTGATCGACTCCCTTGCCTTGGAGGAGTTTGATCAATGCGAAATGTTCTGTTTTGTGTTCTGTCTCGGAGGACACCAGCTATGGAAGTATTTACTGTATTGTAGTAGTGTGGTGTAGTGAAACTAGGTATGCTGACTTAAGTGTTTGAAGTAACTTTGTTACTATATTATTGTTGAAAGAGCGGTATCCATTGTTGTCCCTACCTTTGATTTCAGGTACCAACACCTGGGACAGATTCGAACTACGTGTTCATAAGAGGGTCATTGACCTCTACAGTTCCCCTGATGTTGTTAAGCAGATTACTTCAATCACAATCGAGCCTGGTGTTGAGGTTGAGGTCACAATTGCAGATGCTTGATCTCAGTTTTTGAAGATTAAAGACATTAATTTTGTTGTGCTTGCTTAGTTATTTATCTTTTTTGTTTAGTTTTTATGGTTTTTGGACATCGGTGAATGAAAAAGTTAAACATCATGCTTCATATGGTTTAGGGTTACATACATGTTGAGTATTTGCTTTCATGTCATAGCATATTGTACTCGTACTTGATCCACCTTTTTGTTCTTCTACAACAAATTTTTAAGTCTTACAACTCTTGCAAAAGAAAATGTAATTTATACTCATGAAAGATTTAGGTCTGACAGAATGCACCATTTTGTTGGACAGCGTAAATTTATGAGGACTTAGACGACATTTCATTTATTTTTGCGGGCCATTAAAAAAAAAAAAGAAATCAAGTTCATTTCATTGATGAAAAGAGGAAAAAGGATCAAGATGAAAAATTATGGCTTCTTATTTTATTTTCTATTAGAAGTTTTGACTAATTGAAGAGTACAACGTGTGATAGATGATGTGTTCTATTGGTTGGACTATGATATATATTTTCCGACTATTTTAGGGATGATTCAAGTCATTTTTAGGCTATTTTACCCTGTCAAGTGTCAACCACCAATCTTAAATGTTCAATGCACGTTATTCATAAGAGTGACTATTCTAAGGCTGTCAAATGGGCCACTATATGGGCTGATCTATTTATTTATTTTTTGTTTACGGATTTTAGTTTTGAAGTTGGGACCATTGATGTCTAATTTAACTGGTTAAATAGGTGTTTTTGTTATTTAAGCAAAAAATTCTTCGATATAAATTTGAGTTTAATTTAAAGGTCTGTTGTTCATGCAGATTCGAATTTCCAATATTTGTTGAGTGAATTGACCACTTGACTAATTTATCTCTTGAAAAAATTTTGGACTCCAAAAATTTTTTGAACAAACAAGAGACATTTTTGGGGTAAACACAGGATTTTTTAGCAATTTGAATCTTTGTATTGGATCAGTAGAAATATTGAAAAAATACTATTTTTTAAAAATAATGGGCTGTGTTTAATCGGCAAGATGGCCTATTTAATTCACTTTTCTTTTTGATTAAATAGCTGAATTTATTTAATTCAAAATTTAAACAAACCTGATTATGGAATAGAAAATTCATTTCTTTTTCGTAATGGGCTGTGTTTAAACGCTTTTACTTGTCTAATTCATAAAGTGCTTTTTCGTCATGATTTGAGAAACGACACACTCATTTGCAATTTCACTGTAATGAGTCCCATCCCAGCTTACATGCTGAGTTTTATCTTCACAAAATGTTTGTTGTTGGATA
This sequence comes from Arachis duranensis, assembly GCF_000817695.3. Classification (NCBI taxonomy): domain Eukaryota; kingdom Viridiplantae; phylum Streptophyta; class Magnoliopsida; order Fabales; family Fabaceae; genus Arachis; species Arachis duranensis. The sequence continues at coordinate 15,464,986 of NC_029773.3, read as the reverse complement.
TCCGCATGTATCGGTTGAGATTTAAATTCTATTTAAGGGTTTATTATTAATCAATAAATTGTTATATATATTACAAAGTAGGATTTGAACTCTAGATAGTTACTTAAGGTAGACGAATAAACTGACTACTCGACTAATCTAAATTAGTTAACCGCATGTAACTCTAATGTTCAATGGACCACAATTTCCAAAACAGTTCACAATTGGTTGTTTAAACCCTACAGAGATATAACTACCCAAAATTAGACAATTTGTACCATTGGATTGGATACAGTTGTAACTTTTTCAGTGACTATAGATTAAATGTATGACTTATTTAGAAAATATAATTTTGTTGCAATCATAGAAAAGCTAACCATATTTAGCAGACTATGCAATAAGGTTTTATCTTTTAATAGATCATGCATGATGATTAACTTATACAATATTTTTAGAGTAACATAATATATAAGATAACAATATAATCTCTTTTTTCGATAGATCAGAAATCAGAATAAATGTTAATTAGGCAAGTATATATAACTAATACAGTTGAATGATTATTTTTCTTTATATGGTCATCGCATATCCCAAAATAAAAGTTCATATTGGAATTTTATTTTAGACACAAAGTATTCAAGAAGATAATACCTTCTAATACGTTATTTTTAAGTAATACTTTGAAAATTTGGAAAAGTTCTAAGTACTAAAAACATGTTATTCAATAACGTCCTCGACTCCTCGAGTTTTATTAAAAGTTCCTCGATATCCATAATTTCAATACTATTTTGTTGGACCTTTAATAACTTAAAAAAAATACATAGTATATTAGTATGTATTATTTTATGGTAAATTGGCAATGTCGTTTCAATTTAAAGGAATCATGTTTTTTTTTTTGTATTTTAAATACATTCTTCATCCCATATTCTTCCGTTCATCACAATGTTAGAGTACTACAACATAACAACATAAAAAGCGTTTTCTTTTTGGTCAATATTGTAAAATTCTGCAAAATATTAAATAACTAAGTAATAACTAATAAATAAATTAAATGAGAATGAAAAGGATTAAAAATTTAATATTTATAATTTGGAGAAATAAAAATATTTATGACACAAATTAAAATGTCCATTTTAAAAGTTTTGACTCAAAATTGGACCAACGGGCTAAGGAAATAAAATTGGACTTTATCGGGCCCAATCCCCCATATATATATATGGCCACACTTAATGAGATTTCAGCCACCATTTTTTTCATTTAGTGAGAGAGAGCTGAAAATGAAAGAAGAGACAAAAGATAGATGAAACTCTAGCTTCCTTCAACTTTAATTCTATTTAATTAGATTGGTGAGTAACTCAAAATAGAATTGAAATGATTTCGTGCGAGTTTCATGCGCACGTACGCACGAGGCATGCATACGCACAACTGTCTTGTTTTTCAAAAATGATTATTTTTAATTGTTTTTGCCTATTCAATCACTGTTTCACTTCTGTAACCCCTATTTGAGATCTGATTACTAGTTTCTAAGATGAGAACAAGTTGGGATGATTGAATGACGAGAATGAGTTGAGATGATTGAATGATGAGAATGAGTTGAGATGATAAATAATAAGATTGAGTTGATATGATTGAATGATAAGATTCAGTTAATTCGAGAGGACGATGAGAATAAGTTGATATGATTGGATGAAAAGATCGAATTTGATTGATATTTGAGCTTTCGGAGTAAGATGCAAGGATTGTGACTTTGTCCCTCTTGCTCCCGAATGGTATTTGAGCTTCTAGGGTAGATGCAATGATTGTAATTTTATCCCGCTTGTTTCTAGTCGGTATTTGAGCTTCTGGGATAGATGCAAGGATTGTAATTTTGTCCCGCTTGCTCCCAGTTGGTATTTGAGCTTCCTGGATAGATGCAAGCATTGTGGTTTTGTCCTGCTTGCTCTAGGTTGGTATTTGAGCTTTCTGGATAGATGCAAGGATGGTGATTTTGTCCCGCTTGCTCTAGGATGAAATTGAGACTGTAGACCCTCTATCGCAAGATGTGGCGGGCACTTAGACCTTTCCAAATGATTCCCCATTATATTTGAGCTTGGAGATGCGGGCACTGAGGGACTGTCCAGAGTTCGCTACTGGACACATCGGGTTTTGACTTATAACTGACAGATGAGCTCATTGGCTATAGGGCAGACATGCATCATTTGTATTTGTGTGTATTCTTTGGGTGTGCATATTATTTTTGGCTTGCCTTCTTGATTAATTGTATCTATATATTGATTGATCTATTTGCTTTATATGTTCTCTCTATTTGTATATTCTTTGTATTGTCTTGTATGTGTCTACACTGTTAAGATTTGGTTGAATTAGTCCCACATTGCTTAGGATAGCAAATGGAGTGGGTGACCTAGGCTATAAATATGAGGCTAAGTTCTCCATTTGTTTTTGTACCAGTCAGAAACACTTTAAGCTTGTATCTGATTTTTCTTTTCCTTTGTACTATTTGATTAGAGAGTTTTGTGAGGTGTAGTTAGATATTTGCTTTGAGAGAGTGTGGGTGTACTGGGGTGCCAGTGTTAGAGAGAAAGAAGTCTATGTGTTGTAACAATTTTCACATAGTGATATTCTCTGGTTGTCATTTGACAACGGCCGTGGTTTTTTCTCCGGTAATTAGAGTTTCCATGTTAAATTCTTGTGTTGTGATTGTGTCTATTTTATTTCTCTGTCAAAGGTATTTTCTTAAGGGGGAATGGTGTATTATTCCCAATAAGTGGTATCAGAGCTTCGGTTTGGTGGGATTTATTCTTAGTATGCTCTGTAGTTGCAGCCTAGTCTAACCTTCCACATCAGAAAAGAATTTTGTTCTGTAACTTGAGGTTGATCTTTGGTTGCTGTTGTTGTTGCTGGAAGGCAGTGTGACACTGTGAGAGTGTAGTTTGGAAAGGTTCTGGCTAAGGAAAGACCTGGTATTTAAGTGTGTCCATTGTGACCCACCTCTCTTTCCTGGGGACCCTTCCTAGTGCACGGTCTACAATTGAGTTATACTATTCCAGTATACGGTTGCAACAATGTCAGGATATTCAAGTGCTGTGAAGCTTGAAATAGAGAAATTTGATGGAAGAATCAATTTTGGCTTGTGGCAAATACAAGTCAAGGATGTGTTGATACAATCAAGTTTGCACAAGGCGTTGAAGGAGAAGATCTCTGGTTGCTCTCTCTATGATAGAAAATGATGTTCTCTAGAAGACAAGAAGTATCCTCATGGTATTACCGCACTGCCATGGATAAGGATAAGCTGTGGCAATCGGGTCCACAATTGCACACGGGCATTGGTTGGCGTTGAGATGCAAGGTGTGTGGCGGAGTTAGGTCGATGGCTGAAGAACTTTCAGGAAAAGCCAATTTGGAAGTTGCACCATGAATTTTCAGCAAGGTTTCGATCTGTACCAAGGCGAAATACTTGGAGTGGTCTAATTCCAAGTGAGTATACTTTCATGGTGGAGTATGATAGTTCTCTAAACTATGTGCCTTACAGTCAGAAACACTTTAAGCTTGTATCTGATTTTTCTTTTCCTCTGTACTCTTTTATTAGAGAGTGTTGTGAGGTGTAGTTAGATATTTGCTTTGAGAGAGTGTGGGTGTACTGGGGTGCCGGTGTTAGAGAGAAAGAAGTCTATGTGTTGTAATAATTTTCACATAGTGATATTCTCTAGTTGTCATTTGACAACGGCCGTGGTTTTTTCTCCGGTAATTGGAGTTTCCACGTTAAATTCTTGTGTTGTGATTGTGTCTATTTTATTTCTCTGTCAAAGGTATTTTCTCAATGGGAAATGGTGTATTATTCCCAACATACACAACTGAGAGATCCCTTATGCTAGCGGTGGTGACACTGAAGGTTGTCATTGATGAGATGTGGTGATTGAAGTTTGTGGATAAACTGAGAATAAATGGATAACATTGAGACTAAGTTTTGATATTAAATTACTGAGGTTGGAAAACTATGATATTTAGAGAAATGGTGACTCGTATCGGGAAGAACTGAGATTTAGAGATCACTAATATATTTGAGATTTAGTTTATTACTTTGTTCGGATTAGAAGGACCCTAGGATTGAACCTTGAATAATTGGAGATTAGGATTGCCTAGCGGATTCATGTGATTTTGCATAGTCTCTATTTGGAATTATTGCCCTGTTGGAAACCCATAGGTTGGAGGTTCTCACTCGTTTCAGGAATTTTTTTTTCAGATGCAGGTCTTGACGCTTCACAGTGAGCGGGAGGTCTATCTGGAAGGAAGCAAAGAAGACTTATTATTTTGTTTTAATTTTAGAATTTCTCCTTCTTTTGAAAACTTATATGATGTAATTACTTTAAAGTCTTGCCTTTAGAGATTTATGATGTATTTTGGAGCGATAAGTTATGTTATCCAAACTGTTTTACTGGTATACCTCTAGCCGGCTTAATTTTCACGAGTTGAGACTATATATATATACTCTTATTCTTCCTTTGAACTTTGATTATCTACCTTTTTTTGATGCGCTTATGTATCTTATCGAGTGTGAACGATTGGCAAATTGTCTCTTTCTCGAGTTTTAGGTTGTGTTTGTTTCGGAGAACAGGACAAGACAAGACACTAAGAATAAGACACAAAGGACAGAAACACAAAATTTTGTGTTCTTGTATTCTGTTTTGTGATAAATTAAAACAAAAAATAAAAATCCAATTTATTCTCATTTTTTTCTTCAAAAAAATTTGAAAAGAAAAATATAATAATAAAAAATATAATTATAAAAAAGTAACAATAATAATAAAAGAAAAAATAAAAAATAAGTTGTGTCATTTGTTAGTGTTTCTGTATTTTTTATCAAGATGAACATAAAATACAATAATTCAATATCTCTGAATACAATATCTCTATTCATGTCTCATCTGTCAAACACGATTTTGTATTTCTGTATCTCTATTTTAGTATCTCATCCTTATAACAAACACAACCTTAAATTCTTTTATAGACTTCTAATATAATATCTCTTTTTATACATAAATATTTATATTTCAGTGTTATATTATAGTACCAAATCATAATTAAATTATAACTTAAATATAAAACAATGAATGATAGGATGTTACAAATATAATAATTTCATCGTCAATAATTTAAAGGGCAGAATGGTGCATACACTATTAATTGATTATTCAGGTATATGTACGTAAACAAAGCTAATCTGTGAAGCAAAAAAGGATGGATGATAGATATATAGCCCTAAACAATTCATTCTTGTGCTGATTGAAACATAGATGTTGACAAATGGCTTTCGTGGTTGTGTTTCTAATAATTTAAATAACATTTTTGGGACCACTTAAAGAAATACAATACATCGTCTAATTAAAGGTTCAATATTATTTATCAAATTTATTTGCTAGAATGATATGTTATATTTATTGAGGATGAAGTGCTAAAATATTAACTGAAAGTTTATATCATTGATAAAAATAATAAAAATAACATTTTTTTGTATTTGATATATAATTTGTAAATTTAATTCAAATTCTTATAAAAATATTTAGATAACCATTTAAAAGTTACATATAAAAATCCAAAGGGTATTAATAAATTCTGAGAACTCTTTTTTCAACATTTAAAAAAAATTGGCTATTTACAAAAAAATTACAAAAACAATTCACTTGATATAAAATTATCAAATTTTAAAGATAAAAATATTTTTTTAATTACTTTTATAAAAAATTATATTAAAATCTCATCTCTAAAATTCTTTTTGAGAAGATACATTTAACATTTAATTAGTTTTATCACATTTTCTTAAACTTTTTAAAAAATTTATTTATTTTTAAATTTTTTGAAATTATTTTTATTAGTGATATAAACGAATACTATTTTACTAATTTATCCATTTATTAATTAATCTTTAGACAGACAAGCAACTGCCAACATGTTGTAACTTAAACGGCATCTAATTAATATTCTTATCTGTTGACAAAAATTCTGTTTAATTTATTTTAAGTTTTGCTATACTTATATTTAATGGATTCATCATATTTTGGTTCAACAACTTTATTTTCGAGAAAAACTGAGGAATTTAACAAAAACTAAAGCACACTAGATTTTAAAGAAATCATATAAAATTGTACACATGTACACAACAACAATAGAATTTTTTTAATAAAGTTTAGTCATCAATTTTCTCAAGTATACAACTCAATTATCTTACAAATATTTTTAGTTATATTTGTCTTTTCCAAAGTGAAAAATTCTATAAAATGAAAAAAAAAATCATGTTTGAATTAATAACTTTTATTCTAAGTAAATTTCACTAATTAATTTAATAATAATGATTAATTTTTAATTTTTTTTTACTTTATAAATATTCTCACTTCAGAAAAAACAAATTTTAATTGAATTTAATTTTGGTTGTCCACAATATCCCCTAATTCAGTAGGTTAAGTACTAATTCGTCATGGATTTAAGACAGGATCTGAATTCCCGACACTTATTTAGGGGGACATGTGAATTGGCCACTCGACCAATTCAAACTGATTTAATTTAATTTAATTTTGGTCATAGTCTAAATTTACAGATACACCACTTATTCATTATGAGATGAGAGTGTAAATTTTAAATGTAAGAAAAACTCACCCTCTATCTACACCAATGCTAAAAAGATAAAAAAAAGTTTAGACTTGCTTTATTCAACATTTATTTATAAAAAAAAATCTTAAACGGCATTAACAATTATTTTGAAAGACAACGAGATCTTTAAAAAAAAAACTCTTTTCGGCTCCTAATTTTTATTTTTATGAGACTGATTAATCTCTCTATCAATATTTTCTATCGGTATTAACGAAATAATCTTACATAGCATGTTAAATCGTTGATTTATCCATTAAAAACCAACTAGGATTAACAAATTATTTTTTGTTGGGAATTTCGTTATCTTTTTAGGATAATTATCAAGGCCGTTTAGTTTTTATTTTTATTTTTCTATTACCTTTTTTAAATACATTAGCTAAATTTATTGTGTAACATTAAAAAATATTAGTGATTTTTAAATTGTTTTTACTTGTAAAAATTAAATAGAGGATATATTAGTAATTAATGTGTCACGTAAGTATACTTTGAAAAGAGATCATTGACACAGAGGCTAACCAGTCTTATGAAGTTAAATATCAAGAGGCAAAAAAGGTATTTCTTTTGTTTGGGGGTCTTGTAGTCTTCGAAAAAATTACCAGAGACTAGATATGGTGCTCCTCCTCTAATGTTTAGAGTTTTAAAACTCCATGAGATTAAAATTAAAAAAAATAAAAAAATTTATTTATTTATTTATTTAAAAAAACCTAGTTGTTCTATTTATTTTTGTCTCTTCTTTTTCCTCTATAAGTAGTCAGTCAGCCATTTCACTGTACATCACTCTTGTTTTACTGTTGTCGTGCCCCACCACGTCAGGCCGTCAAGGCCCCATCACTATATCAACCCGCCGACGTCCCACCACAATACCAACACATTGCCGCTTGCCGCCATGCGAGTCTCGCTGCAATACCAACTTGCAGACTCCATGCTGCCATGTTATTGTTAATTTGTCTTTGCTTCTTTCTCATTATATCTCATTTCTTTCTCACTGCTTCTTTCTCACCAACACTCGTTAGCCACCACGCTCCACCAGACTTCCGCCTTTACTCTCACCAACTACAAATTCACCTATAGCTTCCTTTTCCACCACGCGTGGTTCTATTTCTGTCAACCATTTCTTTTTCTCTCTAATAGAATTTAAATTAAAAAATTAAATTTTAAATTTTAAATATAATATAAATTTATTTAATTCAAATTATATTATATTAAAATAAAATAAATAATATAAAAAAACATAAATTTTTGTGTTTATATACATAAAAATTTATATTTATTTTATTTATATAAAAATTTTTTATTGTTATTTCATAAATATATACTTACATAAAATAGGTTTTATTTAAAAAGAAATTTGTGTCCTCTTAAAATTAATTATAAATTTATTTTATTTTTTGTAATTAAATTAAATTTTTAATTCAAATTAAATAAATTTAATGCTAAGAAATATTTTAGTATTTTAAATTAATCCTAAAAGAGTATCTTTTTTCAATTCTTTTAAATCTTTTTTTTGTTTTTCATAATTTTGTAATAATTTAACGTCAATTACAAAATAAAATAAATTAAAATTAAAATAATAAAACAAACAATTTTAGTAATAACAAAATTCTAATACTCTTTCTTCTCTCTCTTCTTAATTACGGGATATTAAATATAAATATTTTCTCTTTCTTTTAATTAGAGAGTACTAAAATTTCATATAATTTTGGAATACTAAATTACATACCATTAATAAATACAAAATAATGTTGGAAAATAAATAAAAGATATATTAAATATAAAATAAAGATTTATAAATAGAAGACTTTATGATTAATATAATTAGCTCAATAATGATATATAAAGTATTAAAAGTAAAGAGAGAGAATTGTATTTATTTTTGTTATTGTGTCAATTTCTTTTGCCTTGTTCATGCTTTTATAGGTAAACAAATTCTTACTTTTCAAACTTCATTAATTGCTTTCTCATGTGAATTGTTCCTTTTAGCATAGGAAAACTAAGCCTTCCATGGTCATCCATTCTTATTGTAACACTCCCCCTTGGATGACCATTTAGGATTATTGCTTCATTAAAACCTTACTAAAGGAAAACCCTGTGGGAAAAACCTTAGTGAAGGAAAAAGAGTACAATATCCTTTGTGATGGGGACTGTCTCATTAAAAACCTTGTCAAGAAAAATCCAATGGAAAAAAAACCTGACCAAGGGAAAAAGAGTACAGTCTTCCCCTCTTGCCGACATCATTTAATATCTCGAAATCGGCGCATCCCAATCTCATGTACTAATCTTTCAAAGGAGGATTTTGGGAGTGACTTTGTAAATAAATCTGCCAGATTGTCACTTGCGCGGATCTGTTGGACATCAATTGTTCCTTGATTTTGAAGATCATGAGTGAAGAAGAATTTGGGAGAAATATTCTTTGTTCTATCACCTTTGATGTATCCGCCTTTAAGTTGAGCAATGCATGCTGTATTATCTTCAAACAGGACAGTTGGAGCTATCTTATGATCAATCAATCCACATGACGACAGAATATATTGAATCAGGCTCCTTAGCCAAAAATACTCGCGACTAGCTTCATGAATCGCTAGTATTTCAGCATGATTAGAAGAGGTTGCTGCTATCGTCTGTTTTGTGGACCTCCATGATATAGCTGTACCACCATATGTGAACAGGTATCCTGTTTGAGATCTCCTTTTATGTGGACCAGACAAGTATCCAGCATCTGCATAGCCAATTAATTGTGACTTGGATCCATAGGGATAAAACAATCCCATATCAACCGTTCTCTGAAGATATCGAAAGATCTGTTTGATTCCACTCCAATATCTTCTGGATGGAGAGGAACTATATCTTGCTAGTAAATTCACAACAAATGATATATCAGGTCGTGTATTATTAGCAAGATACATTAGCGCTCCAATGGCACTAAGATATGGTACTTCAGGACCAAGGATATCTTCATTTTCTTCTTTAGGACGAAATTGATCCTTCTCCACATCCAAAGATCTTACGATCATTGGGGTACTCAAGGGATGTGACTTATCCATATAAAATCTCTTCAAGATCTTTTCTGTGTATGTTGTTTGATGAATAAAGATCCCATTTTTTATATGCTCGATCTGCAGGCCGAGACAAAATTTAGTTCTTCCAAGATCTTTCATCTCAAACTCTTCTTTTAGAGTTTTTATAATTATTGGAATCTCTTCAGGAGTCCCAATGATATTTAAATCATCAACGTACACAGCAATTATAATGAACCCAGATGTAGTTTTCTTTATGAAAACACATGGGCAGATATCATCATTCTTGATATCCGTTTTTGGTCAGATACTCAGTAAGACGATTATACCACATTCGTCCAGATTGCTTTAGACCATATAAAGATCTTTGCAATTTGACTGAGTATAACCCTTGCGAATATTCATTGGATGGTTTAGATATCTTTAGTCCTTCAGGGACTTTCATATAGATATCCCGATCTAATGAGCTGTATAAATAGGTTGTTACCACATCCATTAAATGCATATGCAGTTTATGATATGCAGATAAACTGACCAAATAACGCAATGTTATCGCATCCACTACAGGGAAATACGTTTCTTCATAATCTACACCGGGCCTTTGTGAAAAATCTTGTGCCACAAGTCGGGCTTTATAGCGTACAACTTCATTTTTCTCATTTTGTTTTCTCACAAATACCCATCGGTATCCAATAGGTTTTACATCTTCAGGTGTACAGACTACAGGTCCAAAGACTTCATGTTTTGCAAGTGAGTCTAATATAGCCTTCATGGCTTCTTTCCATTTTGGCCAATCATTCATTTGTCTACATTCTTCGACTGATCTTGGCTCAAGATCCTTATTTTCATGTATGATATTCAATGCCACATTATATGAAAATATTTCATTGACAATTGTCTTATTTTGGTCCCATTTCTCTCCTGTAAAGACATAATTTATCGAGATCTCATCATTTTGACAATTTTCAGGTACCTGAACGTCTTCTGGTGTTAACACTATATCAGAATTTTAGACAACGGCAGGTGTCTCTACTATGTCTTTTTCAACAGGAATATTATTTACCTATTTTCTCTTTCGAGGATTTTTGTCTTTGAAACCGACAGGTCTGCCAAGCTTCTGGCGTGAATTTGCTTCAGTGGCTACTTGTCCTACTGGGACATCAATTCGAACTGGGGCATTTTTCGTTGGTATATAAGATTTAGTTATCCTCTTTATATCAGAAAATGCATCAGGCAAATCATTTGCTATTCTTTGCAAATGTATAATCTTTTGAACTTCCAGTTCACATTGCCCTGATTGAGGATCTAAATGCATCAACGATGATGCATTCCAGTTAAGCTCCTTTTCAGAAAGCTTATTCTCTCCCCCTAATATTGGAAATTTTGATTAATCAAAATGACAATTCGCAAATCGGTCTTTAAATACATCTTCAGTTTGTATCTCAAGATACCTCACTATAGAGGGAGAATTATATCCAACATATATCCCCAATTTTTTTGGGGTCCCATTTTGGTGCGATTAGGTGGTGCAATGCGAACATATATCGCACACCCAACTATTCTTAAATGTGAAACATTTGGCTGCTGGCCAAAAGCTAATTGCATAGGAGAGAACTGATGGTAACTCGTTGGCCTCAAACGAATAAGTGCTGCGGCATGTAAAACAGCATGCCCCCAAACCGAGGTTGGGAGATTTGTTCTCATAAGTAAGGGTCTAGCAATTAATTGGATGCATTTAATAAGTGATTCTGCTAACCCATTTTGTGTGTGAACATAAGCTACTAGATGTTCAACACTTATTCCATTAGCCATACAATAAGCATCAAAAGTTTGAGAAGTAAATTCACCAGCATTATCAAGATGAATTGCTTTGATTGAATTTTCTAAAAATTGTACTTTTAATCGAATAATTTGAACCAATAATCTCGCAAACGCCAGGTTGCGAGAAGATAATAAGCACACATGTGACCATCTCGAAGATGCGTCTATTAGGACCATAAAATATCTAAAAGATCCATATGGTGGATGAATAGGTCCACATATATCACATTGAATCCTTTCCAGGAATTCAGGGGACTCAAATCCAATCTTTACTGGTGATGGCCTTAAAATTAACTTTCCCTGAGAACATGCAGCACAACAAAATTCACTAGATTTAAGAATCTTCTGGTTCTTTAGTGAATGTCCATGAGAGTTTTTAATAATTCTCCTCATCATGGTTATTCCCGGATGACCCAATCGGTCGTGCCAAGTTATGAATTCATTTGGGCTAGTAAACTTCTGGTTTACAGTGGCATGTGATTCAATTGCACTAATCTTGGTATAATATAACCCGGATGAAAGTGAGGGCAACTTTTCTAATATAACCTTTTTATTCAAATCATGAGCTGTGATACATAAATACTCATGATTTTTCTCATTCATTGTTTCAATATGATATCCATTTCGGTGAATATCTTTAAAGCTCAACAAGTTTCTTCGAGACTTGGTAGATAATAGTGCATTATTTATTATGAATTTTGTTCCTCTAGGAAACAAAATTATAGCTCTTCCGGAGCCTTCTATCACATTGTCTGAGCCAATAATAGTATTAACACATTCTTCTTTTGGCACCAGATGGGTAAAACATATATCATTTTTTAGAATAGTGTGCGAACTTGCACTATCCGCAAAGCATACATCTTCATTACATATCCTTGCCATTCTCTTCAAAGATAAATAATAATAAAATAAGTAGCATGTACAGTTGAATTGAATACTTGATCGGAATTATTTTTCTGAGAAATACTGCACATAAAAATAATGTCATATACTAAAATTTTATTTTAAAATATGACATATTTAATGATTTCAAAATTTATAAACATTAATATTTCATTACTTATATACATCATATTTGAAACTTAAATACATAGAAAATAAAACTTAACAATACGTTCTTACATTATTTATTTACATGAATGCTTAACAATCTCATACATTAAACTATTCTATCATTGATCAAATGACCAATATTTCCTTCAGGATCCTCAAAGAAATCAGATACATCATAATGAGTGGTAGAATTTTCAGCATCATTTAAAACGAAATTTGACTCTTTTCCCTTGTCGTCCTTTTTCAAAGATGCCTGGTAAAGATCGATTAGGTGCTTTGGGGTATGACAGGTACGTGACCAATGGCCCTTTCCACCACAATGGAAACACTTATCCTCTGTTGATTTATTCTGCCCGATTTTTCTTTCTTTATCCCACTTCTGGTGAGATACTCTCTTTTGAATATAATTCTTTTTCCTTCCATAATTTTTCTTGTTATTAAAACCTTGCCATTTACCTCTTCTGGGGTAATTTACCGCATTTACTTCAGGAAATGGGGCGGCGCCAACTGGGCACGCTTCATGATTTTACAAGAGCAACTCATTATTGCGTTCAGCAACAAGAAGGCAAGAAATTAACTCAGAATATTTTTTAAACCCTTTTTCTCGATACTGCCGCTGCAGGAGCATATTCGAGGCATGGAAGGTTGAAAAATTTTTCTCCAACATGTCATGATCAGTTATCTTTTTCCCACATAATTTCATTCGTGAGGTGATTCGAAATTTTACAGAATTATATTCATTTATGGATTTAAAATCTTGTCGACGCAAGTGCGTCCATTCATATCGAGTTTGAGGAATTATCACCGTTTTTTTATGATTATACCTTTCTTCAAGGTCTTTCCAAAGATCTGCAGGATCTTTTAATGTGAGATATTCATTTTTCAATCCTTCGTCAAGATGACGATGAAGAAAAATTATGGCTTTGGCTTTATCCTTCTGGGATGCATTATTTTCGGCCTTAATGGTATCTTCAAGATCCATTAAATCAAGATGGATTTCAGCATCTAATATCCATGATAAATAATTGTTTCCAGATATATCAAGAGCATTAAATTCAAGATGAGAGAGTTTCGACATAATAAAAAAATTTTACTTGAGTCTTCCTAAAAATTTGATCAGAGTCTCGTGCTGATAACGTGTTGTAAACTAAATAAAAGATATATTAAATATAAAATAAAGATGTATAAATAGAAGACTCTAGTATTAATATAATTAGCTCAATAATGATTTATATATATACATTAATATTATATGTTGTACCTTGTTCATGCTTTTATAGGCAAACAAAATCTTACTTTTCAAACTTCATTAATTGCTTTGTCATGTGAATTATTCCTTTTAACATAGAAAAACTAAGCCTTTCATGGTCATCCATTCTTATAGTAACAAACAAGACAAATTTTAGATGTTTTTAATTAATTTGTTTTGTTAACAAACATTTTGGCTCTGTCTAAAAGAAAATAAATAATGTGTTGATAATAATTATATCTATCTACTTAATATATTAAAATTGGGTTTTCTCCCAACTAATGAAAGTAAGGTGTCACTTTCTCATGAACCTATTTTTTCTCCAAAATGAATGCATTTAATGAATAATGCATAATTATACTAATTTAGAAAAATATCTTTATTTTAATTATATAAAATCAATATTTAATGCATTATTGAACTACTTATCAATTATCAATTAGAAATATTTTTAATTATTTTAATGAATAATGCATAATTATATTAATTTAGGAAAATATCTTTATTATAATTATATAAAATCAATATTTAATACATCATTAAACTAATTATCAATCAAAAATATTTTTAAATATTTTAATTATATTCATATCCTTCTAATTCTTATTCATTATCCAATAATTTTATTAGTGACAAGTTGTTAACCCATTTATATTGATAATACTAATAATTTTATTAGGATAAATATCAAATTCTATTCCTAATATAAAAATATAAAATTTAATTCCTTCCATTTTTATCTTACCACTATAAAAGGCCATATATGCTAGAAGAAAATATCATTCGTTTACCTTACTCTTTCATTTTATAGCTTTTACAACAATTTTTTTTCTTTCTATAAGGCATTGTTGCAAGAAGACAACTATCGTGGACACAAACTACCACTCTCCAACTTTCGTGCTCATCATTCAGAGTTATACAAGATATGTTATCTATGAAGTATTTATAGACCATGGTGTTATTATGTATGAATAAATAAAAAATATTTTGTATTTAAATTTAAGTCATTTACCTGTTTGTGGTATATTGTAGTGTGAAATTACTTTCAATATGTGTTGTGTAATGATATTATGTTCTAATTTAAACTTTTACTTTAAAACTGTATTATGATTTTATCTCATCATTTTTTCTTAGATATCAAGTTGACATATTTTTATTTATTATTATTATTATTGAAACGGATGTGATATGAAATGTACAAAAAAAACTCACATTCAATTTATTTTATTGTAGTCTTCTATCTATTCTATTTATTTTATTTTCTTCTTATTCATTTTATTTTATTTTTAAATGTTATATAATTTATTATAATTTATACCAATCTACTTCTATTTAATATACTAAAACTGGATTTTTTCTCAACTAATGAAAGTGAGGTGTCACTTTCTCGTGAACCCATTTTCCTTCCAAAATGATTGCACTATTTCTCTCTTTTAAATTTATTTTTAAAATTATCTTTAATTGATATAATTATATTATAATTAGTATGTAATGAATGATACATAATTATACTAATTTAAGATAATCTCTTTATTATAATTATACTAATCTCTTTTAAATTTATTTCAGAAAATTATCTTAATTATAATTATATAACAATATTATACTTAGCATTTAATGAATAATTCATAATTATACTAATTCAAAAAATATCTCTATTA
>NC_029773.3:15439725-15449159 GCF_000817695.3 Arachis duranensis | reverse complement strand
AATAATAATAATAATAATAATAATAATAATAATAATAATAATAATAATCTTTCCTTTTATTAAAACACTCATCTAATTGAATTAATATAAATATTTAATGAAAATAAAGGATAGATTTTTTGGCTTGAAGGATAATACAATCGAATATTCTTGAAGATTTTAAAACTGTGAGTATATATTCTTCCTATATTAAAATACGCATGCATGTTACCTCATTTTTTCCATAAATAGAAAATAATATTTATCCATTAAATTTATTAGTTGCTCAACCGATTCATCTTATTTATTGTGATTGAGAGGGATATATAATCATAAAGATTTTTTTCTCCATTAATTTTAGTAAAGAAATCCATGAAGTAAAATAAAATAAAATAAAGTCAGTATCTACTTTTTTTCTCAGTATTTTTTATATTTACGGTAAATATTAAATACAAAAAATAATATTAATTATTATCACTTTTATTTCTTTACATTCATAATTAAATTTAATATAATTATAGTAAGTCTCTATAATTATAACAATTTATATCTGTTACATATATAGCAATTATATTATACATAATTATATATCTCCTCTTTTATATATACTTAGCAAGTATTTCTATTTATATAATCTACTTAATATATTAAAATTGGATTTTTTCTCAACTAATGAGAGTGAGATGTGAATTTTATTAATTCATTTTTTCTTCAAAATGAATGCATTTAATGAATAATGAATAATTATACTAATTTAAAAAAATATCTTTATTATAATTATATAAAATTCATATTTAATACATTATTAAACTACTTATCAATTATCAATCAGAAATATTTAAAAATATCTTTATTATATTTATATTATAATTAACATTTAATGAATAATGTATGATTATACTAATTTACGAAAATATATGTATTATGATGATATAAAATTAATATTTAATACTGATGGTTTCAGTGGCTAAGAGAAGGGGGGGTTGAATCTTAGCCCCTTTTTCGCTTGCTAATACTTGCTGGACTTAGAAGAGACTTTTCTATTTTTTGCTCGTCCCTAGCCACGAGACATTTTTATTTTGTCTCGTCACTTGACACGAGACATTTTTGATTTTTCATCTGAACAGTAAAAACAGAATTGAAGTAGGAAGAGAGAGAGAAGATTACACCCAGATATATCCTGGTTCAGCTGCTAAATGCAGTGCAACCTACATCCAGTCTCCATCACAACAATGATGGAATTTCACTATAATCATCCAGATTACAACTTGTAAAGTGCTAACCCAACTTACAAGGGGATTCCCACAGAATCATGAAACACAACACAGATGTACAAAGAAATTCTAAGACATCTATGGCTTTTTCTTTTAATTTTGCACTCTCTGCCTTTTTCCGCTCTATGGCTTTTTCATACAAACATCACTGTTTGTCTTTTTCCATGAGACTCAAGACATGACAAAATTAAACAGAAAAATATTAAACAGAAAACATTGAAGGAGAAGAAGAACTGCTAGCTTAGGTAGCTCTGAGAACTCTGTGCCTTGCATTCTCAAATCTTACTCCTTGCTTCAAACCATGACTGTTCACCCCTTTTATAGAGAAGTGAAGCCTTCATAGTTGAAACACAAACCTGAGCTCAGCTTCTTTTCCTTCACAACACAACCGGTTCGGCCACAAAGAGAGAAGAGGTAACTCATGCAAAAACCAACATGCAAATACCTCTAGTCCTTCCTTGGTCATCATTCTTCATCAATCCGACCGCTCCATCCTTGGCTTCCTCTCCAAGATGGATTTCTGGCCCTTGATGCTTCATGATGATGATGACTTCATCTGCTTCAATCTCTGCCTCAACCATCACTTCGCCACTCTAGCTACTTCCTGTGGTGGTTGAGCAGAATCAAAGACAAGCCATGCCTCCAAGATCTTCTTTGCTGGCCGAATCTTCATCCTTCTTTTTGAGCATGAAAAGCTCAAGATAACCTCACCAAATCTAACCATATTTGGTGAATATCTCAGCCACAACTCATTTTTATTTTAGTATGTTTTCTTGCCATCATTAGCTTGATGGTCTTGATGCATGCAACTCCCTCTTTTTCTTTGTTGAAGAACATTTCTTCCATTGTTTCCTGGACAAGGACCGAAGAAAGAAGAAGAAAGAGATGAGAGAGAATTAAAGAATCTGAAGAAAAGCAATGTAGAATGGTTAAACACATTAATTTGAGAATAGCTTGCTTTTACTTCCCTTAGAGTGGCGTGCATAGTCATAATAGCCATCAAATCAATCTTCTCTCTCTTTCTTATGTTTCCAATGCATTAATTAAATTTGAATTCCATCCAAATTGAGAAATGGAATCCGTTGGAGGCAAGCAACCAAATTCAAAGAGTTGGGTTTTTCATCAATGTGCCCCAATCCCATTTTTTCTTTCGGACCATGCATGCTAAACAAATTGGGCTTGTGACATTATTTAAATTTCTGGCCCAATAGTAACATTTGCTTTCCTGATGAAATTTGGAACATGCACAAAGCAAATGGAAAGCATGTAGCACACTTGGGCTTAGAGCAATCAAAATCATTTGGGCCCAAGTAACATCAAATCAGCCATATTCATCATATATTATCAAAACCAAAGGCTGAATGTATTTTGGGCTTGCACCAGAAAATTGTTTTCGGCCCAATATTAAACCTGCACAACAAAATTATTAATTAACATATGATTAATGAAGATTGAATTAATAATTTTGCAATTAAATATTTTAATAATGTTTGTTTATCACAATTATTAAATTGGAGTTTTCCAAACTCATCAAATACATTATCAACTAATGAAAGCGAGGTGTCAATTCTTCATAAATTTATTTTTTCTCCAAAATGAAAGTACTGTTCTCTTTTCTAAATTTATTTTAGAAAAATTAAAATTCTATGCTGAATATAAGTGGCAAGTTAAAAAAAATAAGCAAGTTCATGAAATCAAATCATATTTCTATAACATATATAAGAATGTATATTTTTATTATATAAAAATTGAATTTCTACACTTCATGATGATCGTGACATACTTCTTAACGTGTTTCTTAATTTATTTTTTATAACTCATTGGATACAATTTATTACAGTAAATTAATTATACCAACTAATTGATTTGATTAGGTATTTAAATATCACACGATTTATTATAATTTATATCAATTAAATAATTGTAATTTATTATATCAATTATTTTAATTCATTAATTTATAAGGTACATAATAACATAGATGATTTGTTATTTATACTGATTAAATACAATAAATACATATTAATTTAGTTAAAAAAATAATTGTCTCCTATGTTTTCCTATTTAATTTTTTAATTCATTAAATCCAATCAATTATAATAAATTAATTATATCAACTCATTAATTCAATCAATTATTTTTTAATTTATTTTTTGAATTCAATAAATCAAATAAAATTAATTATACTAATTATTTGTATTAACTAACTGAGTTGATTAATTCTTAAAAATATTTTTATTTAATTTATTTTATTTATTTAAATATAACTAATTAATTATTTAATTTTAAAATATAAAATTTTATTCATTCTTTTTTTATTTTACCACTATAAAAGACCATATATGCTAGAAGAAAATATCATTCATTTACCAATTATTTTTTCATTAGGTAGCTTTTACAACAATTCTTTTTCTTCCTATGAGGCGTCGTCACAAGAAAGCAACTATCATGAACACAAATCAGCACACAATCTTCAACTCCCATGCTCATCATTCAGAGCAATATATGATATGTTATCCATTAAGCATTTATAGACCATGGTGTTATCATGTTTGCATAAATAAATAAAAAATTCGTAATTAAGTTTAAGTCATTTATCTATTTGTGTGGTATATTGTAGTGTGAAATTACTTTTAATTTGTATTGTGTAATGATATTATGGTTTAATTTAAGCTTTTATTTTAGAATTATGTTATGATTTTATCTCATCATTTTCTCTTAGATATTAAGTTGATATATTTTTATTTATTATTATCGAAGCGGATATGATATAAAATTTGTAAAAAGAAAAAAAAACTCACATTCAATTTATTTTACTGTAGTCTTCTATTCTTCTATTTTTTTTATTTTCTTATTCATTTTATTTTCTTTTTAAATATCATATAATTTATTATAATTTATACCAATTAATTAATTATAATTCATTATATCAGTTAGTTTAATTCATTAATTTATAATATACATGATAAAATAGATCATTTGTTATTTATACATTTATTTTTCTATTTGCTTTTACTAATCTATTTTCTAATTATTATATAAAATTAAAATCGTATTAATAAATTTAATATTAAAGTTAATTTGACTTTTTATTATTTAGAGTGTTTTTCAATCAATAATTTTATACTCTTTACTTTTTTTTCAGTTTTATTTTGAATTTTAATTTAGTACTCAAAGGTAGTGAAATTCCATTGATACTGAAATAAAGTTACAAAAGAGTCCATATGGTAGAATAAGTAAAATAATGTGATACCCATATTACAACATCCAAATGAAACAACTCATTAAAGTCAATTCATTATGATGAATTAATTATAGAGAAAATGCCACTCCCCTCCCATGCGAGATGCTAAAATGTCACTCCCCTCCCCTCTATTTTATAAATATACATTTTTCTCCCTTCTAACTTTTAAAAAACCTCCTCTTTAATCCATTTTAAATTTTTTGTGTTAATAATGTTAACTTTATCCATTTTTTATGAAAAAAAATAAATTATTTTTTGAAAAAATATCCATTAACAAAAATTTTATTTTTTATCATTAAATTTTGCTTACCAAAATATCCTTTAATAAATTATTCTTTTATTAATTAAATTGTATTTTTAACGAAATATTTTCAAAAAAATTAATAATTAAATTATTTTTTTCTAAGATACCTATTTTTCAATAATTTTTTAATTATTAAATTGTGATTTTACTAAAATTTTTGTTAACAATTATTTTTATATTTACTATTAATTTTTTTATATTAATATATATTATTTTAATATTAAATAAAAAAATCTTACCACTGGTAATATATATAACAATTNNGAAATAAAGTTACAAAAGGGTCCATAGGGTAGAATAAGTAAAATAATGTGATACCCACATTGCAATATCCAAATGAAACAACTTAGGATTTAAAATTTTTATCTTTCTCTTTCTCGCCGTTTATTATATTATCTATTCTATCTATTCTATTATATAAAAATCGAATTTTTACCTTTAATGATAGAATCAACGTAGCATGCTTCTGCTTTATTTATTTTGTTTAACTCATTAAAGACAATTTATTATGATGAATTAATTATATCAACTAATTGATTTGAATAGATATTTAAGTATCACACAATTTAAAATTATGTATATTAATTATTTGATTTAATTTTTATGATATATAAATTTAAGGAATAAATTAAAATAAGATAATTTATTACTTATTTAAATTGAATACAACAAATATAAATTAATTTAGTTAAAAATTTACTATTTTCTAATCTTCTATACATAAAAATGACAAAATAAAATTATAAAAATAATCTTTTTATCACTTTTGCTATTTTAATTTTATTTTCTTTTCTTTTTTACGTATAATTTTATTTTATATTAACTTTGTTTATTTAATAATAAAATATACTCATATTAATTCTATTATATAATAATATATTTTTTTCCTATATTAATCGAAGAATTTCAATAGTTATCAACTACATCTAATAGAATGACTGAGAAGTGAGAACTACGAGAAGTTAAACCCAGGTTCAAAATGCTGAAACAAAGAAAAGAAAATAGTGGATATATAATTAAAGAAAAATGTATAATAATGACAAAATATACTAAAACTGAATTTTTTCTCCAACTAATAAAAATGAGGTGTTAATTCCTCATGAATTCATTTTTTTTCTAAAATGAAATCACTATTTTTTTAAATTTATTTTAGAAAAATATATTTATTATATTATATTACAATTAATAATTAACGAATAATACATGATTATACTAATTTAGAGAAATATTATTTTTATTATAATTATATAAAATCAATATTTAATACATTATCAACTAATAAAAGTGAGGTGTCAATTTCTCATGAATTCATAAAGTCCAGTAATTTATCTTCTGACTACACACACGTGTGTAGAATAACTTTTAAGAATGAGTCATGTATAGTAAATACGGTCGATGATTATAAAACTATATACTAACATTAATATAATATTATTTCAGGTATATGTTTTGCAGGCATCAAAGAAAAGTGTTGAGTTTTTTTTTTGTGGATTTAAATTATTTATTGTTTATTAGAGAATTTTGTGCATTAGAATTCTCTAATAATTTATTATTTATTTTGAACTAATTTTAATATGTTCTTACTTGACAGTAAAACAATATATAAAAATTTGTTGGTGAGTCTAAGTATTATTAAGTTATTTATGGTCACATTGGGTATATATGTTTGATTTATTGAAAAAAGTAAATTACCAAAACTAATTAATAACTATTTTAGAGTTAATATATTTAACACTAACTTAAGAAAAAAAACAAATAATACATAACATGTTATATTTTTATTAATCAAATTATTATAATTTAAATTAATTTTAACAAAATAATTTTAAAATTATAATTTCAATTTTATCACGTGCATGGTACGGGTTAATACACTTGTTAAAATAAAATAACATAATAATTTTGAGTAGCTAGCTAAAAGCATTACAAGTCCATGCAGAAGCAGTGTACAAGCTAGTATCCTTCCAACCAAGCCTCAAAGTGCCATCAACATGAGCAAGGCTATAACCATGTGGTGGTGAGAACATATTAAGTATCAATTGTGCTTGAGCCATTGAATTAGCACTCATTGGAACTTGCACAAACCAATTGTTCCTTGAAATGAGTTCATTCCTCCATTGCCTAATAAACTTTTCCTCACCACTCCTTGATGGTCCACCTATGCCCAATATGTTGTTGATCTCCCTAGACAACACTCCATGCTCAACATTGTGCCTATTAGGATCATCAATTTCCAAGTATGCACCAAGGGAATCAAATATTGTTGAGTAGTAGTGCAATGATCCAACAAACCTATCCAAGAATGATCCTCCATTGTTTACATCTTGTTCTACTAATGTGATGATTCTTGGCTCCAATTCCTTTATTAGTCTCAAGGTCATCCAGTCCGGCCCGGTTGAATCGTACATTGAATGTTGCAACCAATGAACCGCCACCGTCTCACAAGACCTAATTTGCACCATAGATGCGTCAATTTCCCCAAATTTCGCCACGACAGGGTGGAATTTCAATGGCATTCCAAGCCGTCTGGCGAAATTCGAGAGCTGTTTCCCCGTCTCGACAAGGAGGTCCATGGATGCGCCGATACCGGTCATTGTGACCTCGGGTGGACCCTCAAATCTTGTGGCAAGAATGTGGAAGAATGCTGGCCATTGAAGGCCTTGCATGATGTCCAAATCAATGATGTGTATGCATTGGCACCTATTCACTGCCTCAAGAATTGCTTGGTTGGAAGTGAAATGTGCAAATTTGATGAAAGGGGAAACATTGTTGAAAACATGGAATGATGAATGAATGCTCTTGTGATCAATAATCAAAGGTGAACACACACCAAGAAAAGAATTCATGACCCTACTATTCATGGCTTTTGCAAAATATGCAACAACTCTTTCAGCACATGATGCCTTGTAAGGTGACGCCAATTGTGTTAGCTCCAACAACATCCTTTGAGCATCAACAAGGTTGTCCACAGAGATTGCCACAGCACATTCCATTAGAAGGGTAATCAAATTCAAACCTTGATCATGGATATTATTGTTATTATTATTACTACTACTACTATTGTGGTTAATAATAATATTATGGTCTAAATTTGAGGTGTTTGATTGAATTTGATGAAGACCAAAGTTATTGGTGCTAGGAGGGTCAATATTGGTGCAAGGATCAAATGGGGTTTTCCAAAAAGTGTTTTTTCTTATTGGATTGAAGTTGGGGTCGTGAATTGATGAAGGATTATTATTGGACAATAATAACAAGCTATTATTATGATTATCATCATTAGCTGTTTGTTGTGGTAAGTCTTCATCAACATTGACACTAAGGTGCTTGGCAATGTTGTCAACCCAATCACATGTTTCATTTTGTTGGTTTTCATTTGGTGAGGGCTTTATTGGAAATTGGATTGATGGGATTGGAGGTGGCAAAGAAACAAGATTTGAATAGTCCCAAGTTTCATGCATAGAGGAACGGTTGATGATCATGTTTGAATTTCCATGAACAACCTCAAACCCAACTTTCATCATAGAGTCAAACACAAATTAAACTAATCAAATGGAAAAAGAGTTCACTTAAATTCGTGAAACTTAAGTAAATTTGAATTATGTAAAAAACTCAATCCGCAAACTAAAAAAGTAAATTTACCTGTAAAATTTTAGATGATCCAAACTTATGATACACTCATACAAGTTTAGAAATTAACTAAAAAATTTGACAACCTTCATAAATATATATGTATTGTATAACAAAAAAAAAAGACTATATGAGAAGGAAATTAATTAATAAGGTGTAGCAAAACTGAAAATTAAAGAACAACCAAGGAGTATAGAAGAGCGAGACGGAATGAGAGAGGGGGTTTTCAAGAAGAGATTAGTGGCACTTTTAAAGGTGAAGTTTGATTAAGACAACAAATGAATTTGTGACAACGTTTACAAATCTAAGGGCTTATTTGGGACCATTTAATTAATTTCCCAAGGTTATGAACTTATGATCCATGGCCGGCATAATCAAACCAACTAGAAAATGTTAATTGACTAAATGCTAATCATTACACGTAGATTTGGCAGTGATCTTAACATTATTATATATTAATGAAACTAAATGTATGTCTTCAGGATTTTATTATTATCAGCTGTCATATTCATACGTTGCTTACAAATTTCAGCTATGTTAAAAAGGAGTTTTACTTTTCTTGTAATAAATAGTGCATAAAGAGCCTAAATTTTTTTAAATGTAAACTTTAATTACATATGATTTCTTCTTATCAAAATTAAGGTATTTACCACTAAGACAAGTAGTGAATAATTCCTATGCTATACGATTAAGGAACAAGGTGAAGTATCATCAATTCAGCATATCGCACATCCCATGGATCATGATTATTAAGAATAAGTATAGGAAATTGATTTTTAATTAGTCAATTTTTTATTGTAAAATGTTTTTCTAATTCTTATTTTTAAAGAGTTTATAATTTAGGGTTAGTTGGAATTTAGAAATAAAAAATTATTGATATTAGTTGAAAAAATTGACTCTCTATTTAAACTCAGTAATAATTAATTAGTTGAAATTAGTTAAAATTTTAGGAGTAAAGTTCAAATAATGGTGAAAAATTAAAAATAAATATATAAAATTTTAATAT
>NC_029773.3:15428453-15439713 GCF_000817695.3 Arachis duranensis | reverse complement strand
TTTATTATTATTATTATTATTATTATTATTATTATTATTATTATTATTATTATTATTATTATAAAATACGAGTGTATTCCCCTCAACTACATCAACTAACTCCTATGGTTATTTGCATCAACGTCATTGTAAAAGCAATATATTAATTTAAGACTTATATGAATAAATTTTTATTTAAAGTGTGATTACTACTTACTAATTTAGGCATTTAAATATCTGTTTAATTTATGTAACTGTTTATAAACCTGATGTAAATAGCTAGGAGAGGGACGTTTTGATTTGTTTTTTTTGCTAAAGTGATGGCGAAAGAGCAACTACCCCATTAAATAATAGGATTAATTAATGTTACAAAAAAATATATTAAGAAAATTGTCTTTGAACCATTGTATTCTGTTAGAATATATATAAAGTCACATAAGAGTTGTTTAAATTAGGGTTGGAGTGAATCTGAGTTAGTTCAAACTCAACTTATTAATATCTCAATAAATTAAGTTCATAAAGCTATAAGCTGAATTTAAACTTAAATTTATATATATTTATTTATTTTTTATAATCTTTATAGCAAATTATCAATGATTTCTATTCCTTCTAAAATTTTAGCCATCCTCATAATTATTTATTTTTTTCATTTATTTTTTCATTTATGCGTTCAGATATATATGGAAAAATACAGGAAAAGTAAAAATGTTAATCTCTTTGAACTTTTCTATTGCTTTGTTTTAAGAATGAAAAATGGGAAATATATTATCATACATCTTTCTGCAAATTCCAAATCACATCATAAATTATCTTCATAAGTGTTTTTTCTATGATACTTCATAAGTAATAACAAGATTAGATTTCTGTTGTTATATCCCATGAGAGGAGAAAAGGATGAAAGACCACATAAATAAAAAAAATGAGAAAAATAATTGATTATAAAAATAGCCAATATTTTAGAATAAATGAAAGTTACTGCTATAAAGATTATGAAAAATAAATAAAAAATAATTAAAAATATATTTATTTTTTAATTAAAAAATTGATATTTTTTAAAATATTATAAACATTAATCTTTTTTAATAATTTTGATATTAAAAATCATCTTTAATTATTAAATTTTTCTAACAGTTGTTTAGAATATTTTTTTTATATATTAAATAAACTGAGTATGAATTTGGATATATTCAACTTATTATTGACTCGTAAATTAATTTGATTATAATTATATATAATTTATGATAAATATTAATACATATTTACTTATTTATATATATAGCTTTTAAAATGTCTTTATTAATGTGATATAATATCTAAATCATAATATTTTATCTATTTTATTTTATTATAGATTAAATAGTTGATGAATATAAATATGATAAGTTTAATTAGATTGTTTATGACTAAAGAATATAGTTATCGGCGGAGTTTAGTGGAGACAAGGGGGTTATGGTCCCTAACTTTTTACAAAATAAATTAATAGTACTTTTTCAAAAAATAAAAATAATTTAGTTTGCTCAAATATTTTATTATGACTTAAAGTATTCAGGTTCAATCTTCATTTTTTATTTTTATTGTACAATATTTTTTAAAAATGTTGGATTTGGACTTATAGCGGGCCTTTGTTGGCTTTCACAATTCACAAAACAAAAAAGATAAGAATAAAAAAATATCATCTAACAATCATTCTACAAAAAATACTTATCCAAAACATGAGAGATGATAGATGGAAAGAATTGTTAAAAAATGTGAAATTATTTTGTGAGTAATATGATATTCTAATTCCTGATTTAACTGCTTCTTATTTTGTAAGATAAGGACGCTTGCGTCACCAAAAAGATCATATTATAGTTGAGCATTATTTTAGAGTGGAGATATTTTTAGTCACAATTAATAAGCAATTTTAAGGTTGTGTGCTTAGAGAAGGGGGGTTGAATCTATACCTTCCTTTTAAGTTGCTGTTATGACCTTTTAAATCAAACTTTCGATTCTGATTTTTTTTGTACTCAGCAGCGGAAATTTATGAGATAATTTATTTTTGTCTCATGAATATAAGAAAACAGAACACAGCAGAGAAGAGAAAAGCTAACACCAGCATATATCCTGGTTCGGTTGCCTTGTGCTATGCAACCTACGTCCAGTCTCCTCCACAACAATGGAGGAATTTCCACTATAGTTAAAAGTATTACATACACCAATTTCACACTCAAGTTCTAACCTAACTTGACATTGGCTATGCTAACACCTAACCATTCACTCTTAGTGCTAACCCAACTAAGAAAGGGATACCTTACAGGTACAAGATACAAGACACTTAACCAACCTAAAGAAATCAGAAAATAACTCTAGGCTTTTCTCTCAAGTGTATCACTCAACCTTTTTCCACTCATGGCTTTTACTTGAGCTTTCTCATTTATGCCTTTTCTCACAAGAAATTACAGAAAGATAAACATAGAAAAGTACATCACAATCTGTAAAACATGAAGGAGATTGACTTCATCAGTAGCCTCTTTGCTATGTGTAAAACCAGATTTGCAAACCTCAGATACAATTCTTCAGTATTGGCCGAATGCTTCTTTGAAAGAAAGCATTATCCAAGTAGAGGAACTTCTTTGCAGAACACTATTCTCAAACTTTGGTTTTCTCTCCTTGGTTCTAAATGAGTAGAATGCTTCTTTTTATCTCCTTGCATCTTCCTTGGTAGCTCACCCTAGGTCAACTCCTTGAGCCTTGAGCTTCACCAACCCACTGTTTCACTTTTTCTCTTTAAACCCCAGAGTAAAAACTTTACTTCTGACTTCTTTATCTTGACCGAAAGTCATAAAACAGCAACCACAAAAGTCTTCCAATGGTAAACCAAATCTGAGCCATTGAGAAACTACTTGGTCCCTAAGAATCACTTGTGACCGTAGATACACAGCAGAGAGGAACAGAAATCCTCTTTTCCATACAGCTCAAAATAGAGTGGCAGAGAGTTGAAGATGAAGAGAAGAAAGTGTGTTGCATGTAAAAGAAAATGGGTTACCTTTAACCTAAGCTTGATTTGGTTTGAAATGGTTGATTAGACTTATGTGTTTCAAGCTTTGACTTTCTCTTTCTTGCTTCTTTGATGATCACCTTAGGAAAGAAGCTTTCTCTTTCTCTTTCTCACTTTTCTGAGTTTGTGATTTGACATGGTCAGAGAAGAAAGAAACGTTGAGTTGGTGAAAGCAATTGAGAGGGAATTGAAATCAATTTGGGCTTGGATCGGGTTCTACTCAAGTTCAGCCCGTTGGTGCCTTGCCTTTGCTTCTTTGAAGAATTGAGCTTGAGATGAGTGATTTGGGCTTGTTTTATTTTCACTTACCATTCATCCCACCAGCAGATATCTTTTGTTTGATGTTGGGTTGCTACAACTCTTACTTTTTGGCCTGTATCACTTATCCAAAATAATCTAAACTAATTGGGTGATTAGCCCACTAATCAAATGTTTGTCATAATCAATTATATTAATTAATTTCTTAACTCAACAATCTCCCTCTTGATGACAAACATATTTAAACAAAAATCAAAAGGAATTTAAATTTAATAAAGTTGGAAAACTTCCCTTTGATTAATGTTTCTTACTTTTGTGTTGCTCCCCCTTTCCTTTTCAATAGTAGCTCTCCCTATATTTATGCTTTCTTCTTTGTTCCTGTTTTACATTGTACTTAAAGAGAACATCATAAAGAGCTATACACATTTATCTTGTCTAAGGGATACAGAATAAGCAACACCACAGAATCTGCCCAACACATTATGTCAGCAATAGAGACAAAGTATCAGATTAATTAAGGGCTATTTATCAGCATATGAGAGCAAGTTATAATGCAATAGACAAATAGAAGTCACAAAGCAATAGTAGCTGCAATAAAAGTTCACTTCACCCTATCCACCCTAACCTATTCCTATTGTTATTACTCCCTCTTTTGTCATCAAGGGCGGATAATAAGCAAGATCAACAAAAACACCTAAAAACCTGCAGGAAAGAGTTAGAGCACAGTTCAAAGTACTAACTAAACCAAAAGTGCAGCAATATTTAGAGTTATTATAGTCATCCAAAAAAAAGTTCAACAGTAGCAAACTAAACATAAATCATGAGATAAAAAGAGAACAGCAGCATCAGTTTTTATGAGACAAATCTAGGCATCAGAACCATTTCCCTCTGAATCAGCTTCCTCTTCATCATTTGTGGCAGGGTCTTCATCCTTTTGAAGGTTATCAATGAAAGTCATGAATACAGCCACTCTATCCCTTGATTTCCTTAGGAAATTCTCATGCTTGCTAGCTAACTTCCTTTGTTCCTTACTCATTGCAATCATATGATTGGATTGGGAGACAAACTCCTGAGCAACATCCTTAACCACATTCAGCAGAGCGGATTTCTTCCCAGTAGAGATGGAAGTACCCTCGGTGAAAGGAGCAGGAGATTTCTCAGGGACAAATTCATCGTCTTTATCATCTAAGACCACCCTCTCAGATTGAGTAGGTCCTCTTTGCTATTTCACTTTACCACCTCTTTTTAGATATAATTGTCTATTTTGATACTCCTCATTAGTCAAGTCAACACCAAAATACTCAAATATGCAAGTTAGAAATATGCCATAAGGAAGTGCTTTGTCTTTTTCACTCCTAATAGAGTCAAACATGTATCTAACCATCAAATATGCAAATGAAATTTCAGTTTTGGTGAGAAGGGCATATAAAACAAGAGTATCAGTGTAGAAAACCCTTTGATATAAATTACTTTGAGGAAGTATAATGTGGTTGACCATTCGGTGCAACTGAGCACGCTCATATCCCAGGGCTTTGTGAGTGGGTGTGATGCCATCAATTAAAGAAACATATTCACAGATGTGTGCTAATGCATCATTGTAGGAAATACCAACACCATCATCCCACTTAACTGAAGTGTAAGCACAAGGCCCAACATCAGTATACTTCAAAGCATCACTGATAGTTTCACTGTTTAAAACTATGTCTCGGCCCTTTACATATGAGTGAGCAGTGCCTTCATGATATGTCATGTTGGCATAAAATTCTTTGACCAATAAGGGATAAAGAGGCTTTTTGATGAAAAAAAGGTGATTCCAGTCCAGAAAAATCAAGTTATCAACAAATGAAAAACTTTTTCTTTTCAAAGATGGCAAATCAGCTAGAAACAATGGACACAGTGTACGATACCGAATAACCCCCTCATAAAAGTCATTGTTCATGGCAGATTTAAATCTATAAAGATTATAGTTCAAATGAGAGGTCAAAAAATGAGCTTTATGATCAAAAGGCCCAATGTCAGGTTCACTAACTGATTTAAGAGAAACTCGAGTTTTACCTCTCTGAGAACGCACAGAAACAGACCTTGACCTAGGTTGTGGTGGCTCGGAGGCAGGTTCAGATGCGGCTGTCCGTTTCCCTTTTGAGGTACTAGGCTTTGACGACCTTGGATTTGATAAAGGTTCCTTCGGAGGTTGAGGGTTTGGCGTCGACTTGGCTGAAGAAGGGAACCTAAAAAGGTTCTTAGTGCGAGCCATTGGGTCGGTTCTAGGAGGTGAGGTGGGAGGAGAAGGAGATGGAGTGAAGGTTCTATCCTGAGAGTGTGTTGAGGGTTTAGACTTTGCAGGAAACTTGTGTATCTTCTCTCTAGGAGGTTTTGTACAATGGTTTTTTTCCTCATTTGGTGGTTTCTGGCTTAAGAAGAAAAAAAGGAGTAATGGAGGTAGTGGAGGAAACCGAAGGGTTTGAGAAGGAGTTATGGAGGAAAGAGAAGGGTTATTGGTAACCGTACCTAAAAGAAAATTTCTTAAACCATGCAACTACATCACCTTGTGATATGACATGAAAAGACATGACCTCATAAAAGAAAGATTTGATTTGATTTAAAAAATTATTTAAAAAAAACGAAAACCCTTAAAAATCAAATCAAAATGAAAATCTTTTTGGACCAAAAAAATTTAAATGAAAGCCCATTTAAAGAATTAAACACTTAAGCCAAAAAAAATTATCAATCACACAAAAAATTATAACATTCATATTTGGGTCTAGAGATAGTTGGATTTAAGGAAACACATTGGACCACTCTAGATCTGATTTTGAGGTAGGCCTAGATTAACTTTCACTTGAAACAAGTCCAGAACATGCTGACTTGAAGAGAACGTTCATCACCTGCCCAAAATTATCTCATACCTGTTTATGAGACAAAATGCTCCAGCAAACACATTAGCAATTTTCAAACAATGAATCATAACTCAAGATTCCAAGACTAGTCCTAAGCATGCAGAATCTATCCTCAGGCAGTGGTTTAGTGAAAATGTCTGCCAATTGCTCTTCTGATTTAACAAATTGAATGCTAATATCCCCTTTTTAAACATGTTCTCTTATTGAATGAAATTTCACTTCAATATGTTTATTCCTAGAGTGCAAAACTGGATTTTTAGAAATATTAATGGCACTCATATTATCACACAATAAGGGAATATTTTCAGCATTTAACTTGTAATTAGCAAGTTGTGTTTTTAACCATAAAAGCTGAGAACAACATGAAGAAGCTGTTATATACTCAGCCTCAGCAGTGGATAATGCCACTGTTGGCTGTTTCTTACTTGACCAAACATTCAAAGACTTTCCAAGGAAGCAACATAAGCCTGAAGTACTCTTTCTGTCAACTCTATCACCAGCAAAATCTACATCACAATAACCAACTGCAGAAAAATTATCAATCTTAGGATACCAAAGACCAAAGTTGGATGTGCCATGAACATATCTAATGATCCTCTTAACTGCAGAAAGATGTGACTCTTTAGGTTTGGATTGGAATCTTGAACACAATCCAACACTTTGCATAATATCGGGTCTAGAGGAAGTTAAGTACATAAGAGAACCAATCATTCCTCTATACCTAGTCTCATCTACATCTTTCTCAGTTTCTCCCTTATCTAATTTAGAATTAGGGTGCATGGAAGTTTCCATGGGTTTGGCATTTTCCATACCAAATTTCTTAACTAATTCCTTGGCATACTTCTCTTGATGAATGAAAATACCATTTTTAGTTTGTTTAATTTGCAACCCAAGGAAAAAATTAAGTTCACCCATCATACTCATGTCAAATTCACTTGTCATCAGTTTTCCAAATTCAGAACAAAGGGATTCAATGGCTGATCCAAAAATAATGTCATCAACATATATTTGGACTAGAATAAAAGAATCATTAGAATTCTTGATAAATAGAGTTGTGTCTGTGGTGCCTCTTTGAAAACTATTTTTCAAAAGAAAAGAACTAAGTCTCTCATACCAAGCTCTAGGAGCTTGTCTTAAACCATAGAGAGCTTTAGATAATTTAAAAACATGATTAGAATGCTTTTTATTTTCAAAACCAGGTGGCTGCTCCATATACACTTCTCTATCTATCGCACCATTTAAAAATACATATTTCACATTCATTTGATATAATTTAAAACCACAAAATGTAGCATAAGCTAAGAGAAGTCTTATGGCTTCCATTCTGGCAACGAGGGCAAAGGATTCATCAAAGTATATTCTTTCTTCTTGGTCATATCCTTGTGCCACCAGCCTTGCTTTATTTCTTGCAATGCTGCCATCTTCTCTTAACTTGTTCCGAAATATCCACTTGGTGCCAGTCACTTTCTTTCCACTTGGCCTTGGAACCAAAGTCCACACTTGGTTCTTCTCAAACTCAATAATCTCATCCTCCATTGTTTTAACCCAAGAAGGGTCACTAAGGGCTTCCTTTACATTTTGAGGCTCCATTTGTGAGAGAAGGGCAATGTTTGATCCTTCATTTGCCTTTCTAGTGGAATACCGAGTTCTAACCCCTTGAGAGACGTCCCCAATAACAAATTCCTCAGGATAATTCTTCAAGAATCTCTATTTATGAGGTCTGGTGGACTTGGAGGCAGATTCAGGTACCAATGGATTTTGGGTGCTGCTGGCTTCAGAATTTCCCTCAAATTCATGAGACAAAATGGAATTGTCTTTTAAATTTTCAGCAACTGTAGTTTCTGGTTTAGCTTGAACAGAATTTCCATTTTCATGATTTTGAGCAGTTTTATTTTCCTTTTGAGCTTGATTCTCTGCATCACAATCTTCCAAAATACTTTGCACCAAGTTAGTATCACAGAATGTAACATGTATGGACTCCTCAATAATCCTAGCATCTTGATGATAAACCCTATATGCTTTACTAGTTATGGAATATCCTACAAACAAACACTCATACGCCTTTGGATCAAATTTATCCAAATTATCCTTGTTATTTAAAACAAAACATTTGCATCCAAAGATGTGCAAGTAGTCTAGGTTAGGTGGGTAACCTTTCCAAAGTTCATAAGGGATTTTCTTCAAAAATTTTCTTATGATTATTCTATTCAAAATGTGGCAAGTTGTGTTAACCGTTTCAGCCCAAAGGAATTTTGGAACATTACTCTCACAAAGAATAGCTCTTGTCATTTCTTGTATGCTTTTATTTCTTCTTTCCACAACACCATTTTGTTGAGGTGTCCTTGGACAAGAGAAGTTTTGAGATATTCCAAATTCCTCACAAAAGGATTCAAATAAATTTTTTTCAAATTCCGTTCTATGATCACTTCTTATAGAAGAGATTTTTAAATCCTTTTTATTTTGAATTTTCTTGCAAAAAGGTTCAAAGGCCGAAAAGGCTTCATTTTTGTGTGCAAGAAATAAAACCCAACCAAACCTAGTATAGTCATCCACAATCACTAAACCATAATGTTTACCACCTAGGGTTTGAGTTCTTGTTGGACCAAATAAATCAATGTGTAGCAACTTGATGAGCGGATAATTTATACGCTTTTTGTCATTATTTTTAGGTAGTTTTTAGTATGTTTTAGTTACTTTTTAGTATATTTTTATTAGTTTTTATGTAAAAATCACATTTCTGGACTTTACTACGAGTTTGTGTGTTTTTCTGTGATTTCAGGTATTTTCTGACTGAAATTGAGGGACCTGAACAAAAATCTGATTCAGAGGCTGAGAAAGGACTGCAGATGCTGTTGGATTTTGACCTTCCTGCACTCGAAGTAGATTTTATGGAGCTACATAAACCCAATTGGTACACTCTCAATTACGTTGGAAAGTAGACATCTTGGGCTTTCCAGAAATGTATAATAGTCTATACTTTGCCCGAGATTTGATGGCCCAAACTGGCATCCAAACGCCCATCAGATACCCTTTTCTGGCATAAAACGCCGGAACTGGCACCAGAACTGGAGTTAAACGCCCAAACTGGCATCCAAGCTGGCGTTTAACTCCAAGGATGGCCTATGCACGTGAAAGCTTTAAAGCTCAGCCCAAACACACACCAAGTGGGTCCCGAAAGTGGATTTCTGCACTATCTACTCATTTTCTGTAAACCTAGGTTACTAGTTTAGTATAAATAGCACTTTTGACTATTGTATTTGAGATTTTTTTGGAATATCTTTGGATCATTTTTTGATCTTTTGATCACATTTGGGAGGCTGGCCATTCGGCCATGCCTAGACCTTCTTCTCTTATGTATTTTCAATGGTGGAGTTTCTACACCTCATAGATTAAGGTGAGGAGCTCTGCTGTTCCTCATGAATTAATGCAAGTACTATTGTTTTTCTTTCAACTCACGCCTACTTCTTCTTCAAGATATACTCTCGTACTTAATTCAGTTAAGTCAGAATGAAGGGGGTGGCCTGTGACAATCACCCACTCTTTTCATTACTCGCTTAGCCAAGATCTGCGTGCCTGACAATTACAAGCGGCCTACATGATGTTCAACGTAGTCATTGGATGACATCCGGAGTATATTCTCTTGGGTCTCTGATCTGCGGACCGAGTCCATAAGATTAGAACCTTCGTGGTATAGGCTAGAAACAATTGGCAGCATTCCTAAGATCCGAAAAGTCTAAACGTTGTCTGTGGTATTCCGAGTAGGATCTGGAAAGGGATGACTGTGATGAGCTTCAAACTCGTGACTGTTGGGCGCAGTGACAGTGTGCAAAAGGATAAATGTATCCTATTCCGACACCAGTGAGAACCGACAGATAATTAGCCGTGCAGTAGCTGTGCCTGGTATTTTTCATCCGAGACGAGCAATCCAACAGTTGATTAGCCGTACAGAAATCGTAGCCTGGACCATTTTCACTGAGAGGACGGATGGTAGCCATTGACAACGGTGATCCACCAACATACAGCTTGCCATGGAAGGAAGGATGCATGATTGGATGAAGACAATAGGAAAGCATTGGTTCAGAAGCAACAAAGCATCTCCAAACGCTTATCTGAAATTCCCACCAATGAATTACATAAGTATCTCTATGTTATTTTCTATTTTATTTATCTTTTAATTATCAAAACCTCATAACCATTTGAATCCGCCTAACTGAGATTTACAGGATGACCATAGCTTGCTTCAAGCCGACAATCTCCGTGGGATCGACCCTTACTCACGTAAGGTATTACTTGGACGACCCAATGCACTTGCTGGTTAGTTGTGCGGAGTTGTGAAAAGTGTGATCACAATTTCGTGTACCACAACTCAAGTGGTCTTTTAGTAGAGATGTCTTCCTTTGGTTTAAAAGAACTTTTTGTTTGTTTTCCCATTTGGCAAGTGATGAGCGGATAATTTATACGCTTTTTGGCATTGTTTTTATATAGTTTTTAGTAAGTTTAAGCTACTTTTAGGGATGTTTTCATTAGTTTTTATGTTAAATTCACATTTCTGGACTTTACTATGAGTTTGTGTGTTTTTCTGTGATTTCAGGTAAATTCTGACTGAAATTAAGGGATTTGAGCAAAACTCTGAAGAATGCTGACAAAAGGACTGCTGATGCTGTTGGATTCTGACCTCCTTGCACTCGAAATGGATTTTCCGGAGCTACAGAACTCCAATTGGCGCGCTCTCAACGGCGTTGGAAAGTAGACATCCAGGGCTTTCCAGCAATATATAATAGTCCATACTTTATTCGAAGAATGACGACGTAACTTGGCGTTGAACGCCAAGTACACGTTGCTGTCTGGAGTTAAACGCCAGAAAAACGTCATGATCCGGAGTTGAACGCCCAAAACACGTCATAACCTGGAGTTTGACGCCAAGAAATGCCTTAGCTCGTGGATTGATCAAGCTCAGCACAAGCATACACCAAGTGGGCCCCGGAAGTGAATTTATACATCAATTACTTACTCATGTAAACCCTAGTAGCTAGTCTAGTATATATAGGACATTTATCTATTATATTAGACATCCTGGATTGTATTTTGA
>NC_029773.3:15422977-15424358 GCF_000817695.3 Arachis duranensis | reverse complement strand
GTTCTTAATACCTTGCACCATTGGCACCATGAGCTTTGAAAAAGCTCTATGTGATCTGGGGTCAGGGATAAATCTTATGGCACTCTCTGTAATGGAGAAGCTGGGGATCAGTGAGGTACAACCTGCCTTGTTTTCATTACAATTGGCAGACAAGTCAGTGAGACAAGCTTATGGGATAGTAGAGGACGTTTTAGTAAAGGTTGAAGGCCTTTACATCCCTGCTGATTTCATAATCCTAGACACTAGGAAGGAAGATGATGAATGCATCATCCTAGGAAGACCTTTTCTAGCCACAGCAGAAGCTGTGATAGATGTCAACAGAGGAGAGTTAGTCCTTCAATTGATTGGGGACTACCTTGTGTTTAAAGCACATGGCCATCCCTCTGTGACAAAAGAGAGTAAGCATGAAGAGCTTCTCTCAGTTCAAGGTCAAGAAGAGCCCACACAGTCAAACTCTAAGTTTGGTGTTGTGAGGCCACAACCAAACTCTAAGTTTGGTGTTAAGACCCCATATCCAAACTCTAAGTTTGGTATTGGGATTATACAACATTGACCTGATCACCTTTTAGCTCCATGAGAGCCACTGTCAAGCTATTGACATTAAAGAAGCGCTTGTTGGGAGGCAACCCAATTTTATTTATCTAACTTTTATTTTATTTTATTTTATTTTATTTTGTGTTTTATTAGGTACATGATCATGAGGAGTCACGAAAAAAATCAAAAAAATTAAAAACAGAGTCAAAAACAGAAGAAAAAATTTTTTACCCTGGAGGACGCACGGGCTGGCGTTCAACGCCCAGAAGGTGCATCTGGCCGGCGTTCAACGCCAGAACAGAGCACCATTCTGGCGCTGAACGCCAGAAACAAGCAACAACCCGGCGTTTAACGCCAGGATGGTGCACAGAGAGGACAAACTGGCGCTGAACGCCAGAAACAAGCATGAAACTGGCGTTCAACGCCAGAAACATGCATTACATGGGCGTTTAACGCCTAGAACATGCACCAATGGGCGTTTGAACGCCAAAATGATGCATGAAGGCAATTTACACGCCTATATGGTGAAGGAATGGTATTTCTTTTCACCTCAGGATCTGTGGACCTCACAGGATCCCCACCTACCTCGCCCTCTCTCTTTCCATTCATGGTCATCCCTTCTATTCTTCATTCACCACCTACATCTATCCACTCTTCCCCATACACCCCACCTACCTTTATAATTCAACTTCTATTTCCCACCCACTCCCACCCATATAGCCGAATCCATCTCCCCTCACTCACCTCCATCTTCTTCTTCTTCTTTTCTTCTTTCTTTTCTTGCTCGAGGGCGAGCAATATTTTAAGTTTGGTGTGGTAAAAGCATAGCTTTTTTGCTTTTCCATTA
>NC_029773.3:15421694-15422456 GCF_000817695.3 Arachis duranensis | reverse complement strand
CATAGGGGAGGAGGAGGACGAAAATCCTAGTGAGGAAGACCTCCTGGGGCGTCCTTCAAGCAAGAAGGAGTTTCCTATTAAAGATCCTGAGGAATCTGAGGCTCATACAGAGACCATAGAGATTCCACTAAACCTCCTTCTACCATTCATGAGCTCTGAAGACTATTCATCCTCTGAAGAGGATGAAGATGTGACTGGAGAGCAAATTGCTCAAACGGAGTTGTGAAAATAAACAATGCCTTAAGAGTATACATATGCTAAAGCTCAAAAGATAGTAATCACAATTTCGTCCACCAAGTTCTTGGCGCCGTTGCCGGGGATTGTTCGAGTATGGACAACTGACGGTTCATCTTGTTGCTCAGATTAGGTAATTTTCTTTTCAAAAATCTTTTTCAAAATTTTTCTTTCCTTTTTCGTTTTCCAAAAATGTTTTTCGAAAAAATCAATAAAAATACAAAAAAAAAATTAGAAAATTATAAAAATAAAAAAAAATTTATTTTGTGTTTCTTGTTTGAGTCTTGTGTTAATTCTAAAGTTTGGTGTCAATTGCATGCTTTAAAAATTTTTTCTTGCATTTTTCGAAATTCCCATGCATTCATAGTGTTCTTCATGATCTTCAAGTTGTTCTTGACAAGTCTTCTTGTTTGATCTTGATGATTTCTTGTTTTGTGTTGTTTGTTGTTTTTCATATGCATTTTTTGTTTGTTAGAGTCCATGCATTAAAGATTTCTAAGTTTGGTGTCTTGCATGTTTTCTTTGCAT
>NC_029773.3:15413127-15415306 GCF_000817695.3 Arachis duranensis | reverse complement strand
TATCTCTTAGATTCCCCAACAGAATCTTCGTGGTATAAGCTAGATAGATGGTGGCATTTATGAGGATCCGGAAAGTCTCACCTTGTCTGTGGTATTCCGAGTAGGATTCCGGTAATGAATGACTGTGACGTGCTTCAAACTTTAACCTGCTGGGCGTTAGTGACAGACGCAAAAGAGGGATTCTATTCCAGTAGGAGCGGGAACCAACCGGTGATTAGCCGTACTGTGACAGAGTGCGTGCATTAGTTTTCACTGCGAGGATGGGATGTAGCCATCAACCATGGGTGATGCCTCCAGACGATTAGCCGTGCAGTGACAGCGCATAGGATCATTTTCCCGAGAGGATGAAAGTAGCCACAGTTGATGGTGAACCCCTATACAAAGCTTGCCATGGAAAGGAGTAAGAAGGATTGAATAGAAGCAGTAGGAGAGCAGGCGTCCTTGAGCTCTACAGCATCTCCATCCCCTTATCTGAAATTCCCACCAATGAATCTGCATAAGTGTTCTATCCCTTTTATTGTTTATTTCCTTAACTTGCATATTTTCGAAAACCCATAAACAATTTTAATCTGCCTGACTGAGATTTACAAGGTGACCATAGCTTGCTTCATACCAACAATATCTGTGGATTCGACCCTTACTCACGTAAGGTTTATTACTTGGACGACCCAGTACACTTGCTGGTTAGTTGAACGGAGTTGTGAAAATAAACAATGCCTTAAGAGTATACATATGCTAAAGCTCAAAAGATAGTAATCACAATTTCGTCCACCAGCAAGCATCACAAGTGATGTCTTTGTCAAACTTTATCAAAGGAAGACCTCTTACTAATTCTTTCTTTACAAGTTTGTTTATTTGGAACATACTTGCATGACCCAATCTCTTGTGCCATAACCACTTTTCAGATTCTTTAGAATGAAAACAAGCTACGTTTTGATCCTTTAGTTCATCAAGAGTAAGTCCATACACATTATTAACACGCTTGGCAACAAAAAGCACTTCATTGGTCTTTTCATTCACAACACAACATTCAACTCTTTTGAAAGTCGCTAGATATCCTAAATCACACAGCTGACTTATACTCAAAAGATTGTGCTTCAAACTGATAAACCCAATTTTGACGGTTTATCTTGTATTGATTTTAAGAGATTTTATGACCTTTTACCCACATCTATCCATTGAAATAGCATGATTTTGTATATTCTCCTTTAATTGTGCTTAAGAGTGAAAACATGCTTTTTAGGACTTAAAATAGCTAAATCTAATTCACCTTGATTCCATTAGATGCCTTGATATGTTTGTTAAGTGATTTAAGATTTAGGAGGCAAAGATTGGATCAAGGGAATGAAGAAAGAAGCATGAAAAGTTGGAGAACTCATGAAGAAATGAAAGAACCGGAAAGCTGTCAAGCCGACCTCTTCGCACTTAAACGACTATAACTTGAGCTACAGAGGTCCAAATGATGCGGTTCTAGTTGGGTTAGAAAGCTAACATCTGGGGCTTCGAAACGATATAAGATTTGCCATAGTTGCTACACGTATGGTGGCGCGCACACGTATAGTACGCGCACGCGCCGTTGCTGCCACCTGGTTCACTTAAAGCAAAACGTGGCCAGCGATTTTAGAAGCCTTGTGGGCCCAATCCAACTCATTTCTGATGCTATTTAAGCCAAGGATTGAAGGGGGAATGGAGATACTTTTCATACTTTCAATTATCTCATAGTTTAGTTTTAGAAGTAGTTTCTAGAGAGAGAAGCTCTCACTTCTCTCTAGGATTAGGATTAGGTTTAGTTCTTAGATCTAGATTTTAATTCATCTTCTTCTACTTCTATCTTCTCAATTCCTTGTTGTTACATTCATTCTTCTTCCATTCTTTGGTTGTAATTTCCTTTATGTTGTTCTTGTATTTTGTTATAGATCTAGTATTGTTCTTTCCATTTTCTTTCAATTCAATAAGAGGTAATTCATAACAATTGTTCTTCTTAGCTTTTCTATTGTTGATCTCTTGCCTTTGTAGTTAGATCTCTCTTTAATTCTTGCAATTTATGTTGTTTACTTTTATTGCCTTTTATGTGTTTGTTGAAATGCCTCTTCTAGATATAGTATAGATTTTGTTCCTCTTGGCCTAGGTAGAGTAATTAGTGACACTTGAGTTATCTAATTCCTTTGTTGATAGGTAA
>NC_029773.3:15408540-15412784 GCF_000817695.3 Arachis duranensis | reverse complement strand
AATGGCACCGTTGCCGGGGAATTGCAATGGTGTTATGTTATTGGTTATTGTATATATGTGAATATTGTGAATAGCTTGATTTTTTTTGGATTGCTTGCTAGTTAGGACTTTGTTTCATTATTTCTTAGTAGTTTTTGTTTTTATTTTTTCTTTTCACTATGAATTCTCATTTTGGCTATGAGTGTAATTACAATTATGTTGTAGGGAGTGGAGATTACAATGAAGATGTGTATCAAGGATGGAACAATCAAAGGTGGGAGGAACCATATGCATATAATCAATCTTCATGGCAATAACCTCCACCAATGCACTATGAAGAAGAGCCATTCTATGATGCATATCAATCCAATGGCTATGGTGAATCTCTTTGTGACTTTCAAGAACCACCACCATATGCCTATGATCCACATCCTCAACATAACTCTCAACCATACTCACAAGCCCCTTCTTACCAACCACCTTCATATGACCCTAATCCATATCCATCCTACCAACAACCATATGAGCCATATGAACCACATATAGAGCCACCACAATTCCAACATCAACATTTTCAAAAGCCACCTCTCCCACATTATTACCAAGATGAACCACCTCCAATATGTGAAAATTTTCAACCACAAGATGAATTCTACCTTCCACCACAACCTCACATGGAAGAATACTCATATCCATTGAACCAAGAGCCATATGATCCCTATCATGATATCCAAGTGGAACAAGAGTCAAGGGATTGTCTCAAGGAAGCATTGGATCAATTTCAAGCAACCATGGAGTGTGTTGTGCAACAAGTGAAAAGAGTGGAAAATATTGAACCACCACAACTCTACCAAGAAGAACCACCTTCCTATTATGAACCCTTTTCCCAAAATGATGAATCCTTCCATCCACCCCAACCTCTAATGGATGAAACCCTTGGTGTTCTTGTTCAAGGGCAAGAAGAGATGAAAAGGGATGTGCAAAATTTCATGGCCGCCTTGGATGTGGTAACAAATCAATTAGCCTCCCAATGCTTGAACACTCAAGGAACTCCCATGGCTACATGTGGAGAATCGAATGAAGAACATAGCATGAAGGAGAGATTGGAAACCCCGGTAGAAAATGAGGGAAGTTGCTTTGTATTGGAACAATTGGAGGAAGCTTTAATTGTTGAAGACAAGGAAGAAGTGGTAGAAGACTTAGGAGATGCGGAGCCTCCATGGGAACATAGAGTTAAAGAAAACCCCTCCAAGATGATTGAAATTGATGCTAGGGAGGAAAGTGCACACCTTCTAAGGCATATTCCATATGAAGACTTGGATAGGATAGAGCAAGAATTGAGTTCCCATGGCAATGAAGAGCAAGCATTAAGTCCTAGTGGTGGAGAATCCTTTGAACTTGAAGAACCTTCTCCCGGTGCATTTGAAAATGTTGTGGAGGTAAACTTCTTTCACCCTCCTAATTCTAGTTTGATTAAGGGAAAAGGCTTAGATAGTATTAATGAACAAGGGATTGAATTAGAGAAATCTTGTGAAGAGGTGGAAGTCCTTAGAAAAAGGAGGATGG
Organism: Arachis duranensis; assembly: GCF_000817695.3. NCBI lineage: Eukaryota > Viridiplantae > Streptophyta > Magnoliopsida > Fabales > Fabaceae > Arachis > Arachis duranensis. Next base: position 15,411,239 of record NC_029773.3, on the reverse strand, counting down.
GGGTGGAATATGCTTTGTCAAGAACCTTGGAATCATCTTTGCCTAGGTTGCCATCTACACCTTCATTTTTCACCTTACTCACCACCCACATGGATTAATGATAATCAACTTAGAGATGGGTGTGAAGACAAAATATGGGATCCGAAAACACATGAGGATCAACATTGGGAGCCCATGGTTTGTGAAGAACTCCATCAAAGCTTGGAGATATTAATCTTGAATGATGGAGCTTATTGGAAGTCCAAGCATTGGTGGAAGTTCCAAGATGAGTACAAGCACAAGCCACCTTGAGAGGAGCTCCCCATAAGTCCAACTTAAGGACAATAAACAAAAGTGCTAGGTGGGAGACACCCCACCATGGTAACATCTTTTCATTTTCTCTTTTGTAAATAATGTAGAATTTTGTTGATTTCATATTTTGTTTAGTTAGTTGAGTATAGTTGATAGTTTAGTATATTAAATAAGGTTTTAAGGTGTTTTGGTAGCTGTTTGGAGGTTCAAAATGCTTGGATTGGTGCAAAAACATAGAAAATTTTTTGAACAACAGAGCACCATCCACGCGTGCGCGCAATGCATGCGTACGCGTGCATCAAGCGTTTTGAACCATCCACGCGAGTGCACCATGCACGTGTACGCGTGGATTGAGAAGTTACACCTTTCATACCTTGACCCGAGAGTTAGGCCTGCACTGTGCGAAAATTGGGCCTGAGGCACAAACCAATTCACGCGTACGCACACCTACCGCGTACGCGCCGCTCTCAGAATAAGTCATCGACGCGGACGCACCTTGTACGCGTACGCATCGCATCCACTGCACCACCATCCGCGCGCGCGCTATGCGTGCGTACGCGTGGATGTCCTTCTTTCACTACATTTTCTTTTCTTCTCCTCTTTCTATTTCTTTCCTTCTCCTTTCTTCTTCCCTCCTCCTACCCCTCATCCAACACTTCCAAACACCATCGATAACCATTTATTTTAGTTAGTTATTAGTTAGTTAGTTAGTTAATTAGTTAGTTCGTTAGTTGATTAGTTAGTTTTAGTTTAGTTTTCATTTTATTTTCTCTCTTTTCATCATAAGTGTTGGATTGGTATTCTTGTTTACCATTAATTACTGCTAAGTATTCAAAAGGGATGTTTACAATCTTTGTTGGATTCTATGATTGAGGTTATATTTTGCTACTTGGTTTTGAGTTTTTCGTGCTTACCTTTTTAAAATACCAAGTGATGAGAATTGCCTTTGAGCTTGTAACTCTTTTGAATTGCATGTTATAGCTAGCCACCATGTGATTTGAGCCTTATTTTGTAATTAGGCAATCTCTTGATGGATGATGTTGAGCATTTACCTTAATGCATTGTATTTCATGATTATATCCATCCATCTGTTGACTTGAATGTTTTCATGCTTCTTTAATGCTTGTTCTACCTTACAAGTTCACTTAAAGCATCTCAAGCATACTAGAATGAGTAAAGTGCATGCTCCTTTTGTGACATAGCTTTTATGCTAATGTGTGTTCTAGACTGCGCAATTTAGAATTCACACACCTAATATTTCTTAATGTCACACTAATTCACTCACTCAATTCTAGTGATTTACCTCACTCCAACAAAGTATGCTTCCTTGATTTTGTATTGTCTCATCTTATGGTGTTATATTTTTGTTTTTCATGATGAATGCACCACAAGCAATAACGGAAGCGAGACAAAGAACATGCAGCAATCCGGAGACTCGCCGTACCCCCTTGCTCATCCTTCAATGCACCGAGGACGGTGCAAACTTTTAAGTGTGGGGAGGTTGTCCGACGGTCGGCGATTTTAGGTGACAAATTTCTAATTCCAACATTTTTGCATTTCATTCTAGGATTTTAGGATTTTTACTTGCATTTTTTTTATTTTTTGCATATATATACACAATAAGCTTAGTCAAAATAATGAAAATTTTCAAGAATTCTATCTATAGGGCACCAATTGATTTGAGTGAAAACTTTTCATAGAACTTGCTTGAATTATATATATATTGTGGATCATGTTTTTGAGCTAAGAACACAAGCAAGTGAGATTTGAGCCCAATGGTGTGGTTACATCTTATAACCACTTATTTTTCCTTCTTGTGTGCATTATTATCTTTCTATGATTGTAATATTTGATTTGTTTGATTCTTTATGTCCATTATTTTGTGTATTCATGCATTTATATGATTGAGGCCATCATTTCATTAGCTCACTTATCCAAATAGCCAACCTTTTATCTTCCTTTGTTAGCCAAATTTGAGCCTACAATTAACCCACTTGGTTCTTTAATTTAGCACATTACAAGCCTTAAAGCGGAAAACAATAAATGTCCTTATTTGGATCTTTGATTAGCTTAGGCTAGTGTGTGTGAGTATCATTCAAGTGTGGGCACCTTGGGACATTGGGTGAATAAAAGGGTAATTTTGCATTATTATTGGAAATATTGAAAATTGGGTACATACTCATATATTGATCAAATGTAAGACCTTATGCATTGATGTTCTTGTATATAGAAAGAAAAAATGAGAAAAATAAAAGAAAAAAAAGAAAAAAAAACAATATGGAAAAGAAAAAAATATAGAAAAAGAAAGAAAAAGAAGAAAAAGAAAAGTAATAAAAAGGGGACAAAATGCCCCAAGTAAAGCAAAGTCCAATAAAGATCAATGCATAAGTGTTGTGAAACGAAAAGAA
>NC_029773.3:15383745-15407295 GCF_000817695.3 Arachis duranensis | reverse complement strand
TAGATTTTGTTCCTCTTGGCCTAGGTGGAGTAATTAGTGACACTTGAGTTATCTAATTCCTTTGTTGATTGGTAATTGGAGAGATTGCTAATTGGTTTGGAGTGCACTAAAGCTAGTCTTTCCTTGGGAGTTGGCTAGGACTTGTGGCTCAAGTCAATTCATCCACTTGACCTTCCTTTATTTAGTAAGGGTTAACTAAGTGATAGCAATGAACAATTCTCATCACAATTGAGAAGGATAACTAGGATAGGACTTCTAATTTTCATACCTTGCTAAGAGCCTTTTATAGTTGTTAGTTTATTTTCATTGCCATTTACTTTCATGCCTCTTATCAAAACCCCAAAACAACTCAAACCAATAACAAGACACTTTATTGTGATTCCTAGGGAGAACGACCTGAGGTTTGAATACTTCGGTTTATAAAATTAGGGGTTTGTTACTTGTGACAAACAATATTTTGTATGAAAGAATTTTTTATTGGTTTGGAAACTATACTTTACAACGAGATTTCATTAGTGAAATTCTAAACCGTCAAAAATCCAATCATCACAAACCACATACCAAAAATACATCATCAATAAAAGTAGATTGTTCATTACCTACTTTTCCAACAGCAATGATTTTACCTTTACCATCATCTCCAAAGGTCACAAAGTCTCCATCATACTTGTTTAGTTTGATGAAATAAGTTGACCTTCCAGTCATATGCCGTGAGCATCCACTATCCATGTACCACATGTCCTTTTTGTTCTTGGATGGTAGGCAAATCTGTATGAAGAGTTTCAAGTAGCCTTAGGTATCCAAATTAATTTGGATCCTTTGAAGTTAATCTATCTTGGTTGCTCAAGTGCATTGAAATCACAAACAACATTATAAATTTGGTTTCCCACAACTCTCTTTTCAATGAAACATTGTGCATATGAGTGAACAAATTTTTTGCAATTAAAACAGTGATTTTTTTATGCATGTTGCTGAAACTTTGATGAGCTACCATACTGGAAATGATTAAATGATTGAAATTTTCTGATTTTTGGAAGAGGTGCATTTCTTTTAACAAACTAATTTTTGTTATAATTATCCCTCTTTGCAAAAGCATTTTCACTAGAATTTTTGAAAACCTTTGGATTTTTCGAAATGAGATTTTGTTGTAAAACGGTGGTTTCTTGAAATCTACCTCATTTTTCGAGTTGAATCCCAAACCTAGCCTGTTTGAAGTAGGTTTGGTTCTTGGTGAAGGTTCAGTTTCACTTGTATGAACTTCATCAAATTTCTCTTCAACTGTGAGAATATACCCAATACTAGATTTGTTAGATATGGTTTTTGTATTTGATGAAGAAGCCACAAATTTTATAAAAGAATCATTAAAAACTGCATTTTTCTTGGCTATATAACCTAAACCAGATTTTTCAAATAATGGTCTTTGACTTGCAAGTTATTTGTCCAAGTTACTGAAACTTTGAGCAAATTTTGCTAAGTTACCATTCAGTCTTTTAATCATATCATTTAATCTTTTATTTTCAGCAATTAACTCATGAGAAGGATCCACAATGTGCTTTCCTTTCAATTTTTCAAGTTCAGATTTTAAAAATCTATTTTCTTCAATAATGTCCAAAGCACATTCAGTTTCCTTCACTTTTTCTTTTAAAAAATCATTTTCAGCTCTCAACACATCTATTTCAGATCTGCATTCATTGTACTTGTCAAACAGTTTTGAGGTATTTAAAATGAGATCATCAATAATAGCATGTAAATCATCAATGGTCAAATCATAATAATTTACCTCATTAAGATTGTTGTTTCCAGCCATGAAGCGGTCTTTATCTTCACCTTCAGATTCTTCTTCTTCATTTGAGTCGTTCTCAAGATCCTCCCAAGCTGTCGTGAGCACTCTTTTCCTTTCTTTCTTGCCTTTGCCTCCTTCTTGAGCTTCAGACAGTTTAGCTTGAAGTGTCTAGCCTCCTTACAATGATGACAAGTTACCTTGCTTAAGTCCATCTTGTGTTCCTTTGAGCTTGAACCCTTGTACTTGCCCTTGTTCTTCATCATCCTTCTAAATCTCCTAGCAAAAAATAAGAGTTCATCATCTGAAATATCATCACTAGACTCACTCTCTTTTGGTTCTACTTTTGACTTGATGGCTATTCCCTTTTTCTCTGAGTCGGTGTTTGTGTGAGTGGTTTCATAGGCAGGAGTTTTCCTCTCAGCTCATCATAGGTTGTGGGGCTGATGTTATTGCTCTTGGTTAGGACAGTGGCAGTGGTTTCCCATTCTTTTGTGAGGCTTCTTAGGAGTTTTCTCACTAAGGTTTATTCTGCATAGTTTGTACCCATAGCATAAAGGTTGTTGATTATGATTGAGAATCTCTCAAACGCTTTATCAATACTTTCTCCATCCTTCATGTTGAACATCTCGTACTCTTTTCGCAGCATATCAATCCTCGTTTCTTTGACTTGTTTAGTGCCTTCGTGTGTAACATGGAGTTTTTCCCAGATTTCTTTGGCTGTCTTGCATCTAGACACCTTCCGGTACTCTTCAAAGCTGATAGCATAGTGAAGAAGGTTGATTGCTTTAGCATTCAGCTCCATCTTCTTCTTATCATCTTCATTCCATTCAGCTTCTTCTTTTGGAGTAACCACTTCATCAGCACTTGTTTTTGTTGGGATCTTGGGACCGCTCACAATTATCTTCCATATGTTGTAGTCAATGGATTGGATGACGATCCTTATCCTTTCTTTCCAGCAGGCATAGTTCTTCCCATTGAAGAAAGGTGTCCGGTTGTTTGACTGGCCTTTAGTGAGGGTGTACGCAACTGTGGTTGTGTCCAAGTTGTTTGCCATTGGATCTTTGCTTCAAGCGGTTAAGCTTGATTCTTGAGACCTTAACTGTTGATACCAATTGAAGGTTGTGGTAGGCTTAGAGAAGGGGGGTTGAATCTATGCCTTCCTTTTAAGTTGCTGTTATGACCTTTTAAATCAAACTTTCGATTCTGATTCTATTTGTACTCAGTAGCGGAAATTTATGAGACAATTTATTTTTATCTCATGAATATCAGAAAACAGAACACAGCAGAAAAGAGAAAAGCTAACACCAGTATATATCCTGGTTCGGTTGCCTTGTGCTATGCAACCTACGTCCAGTCTCCTCTACAACAATGGAGGAATTTCTACTATAGTTAAAAGTATTACATACACCAATTTCACACTCAAGTTCTAACCTAACTTGACATTGGCTATGCTAACACCTAACTATTCACTCTTAGTGCTAACCCAACTAAGAAAGGGATACCTTACAGGTACAAGATACAAGACACTTAACCAACCTAAAGAAATCAGAAAATAACTCTAGGCTTTTCTCTCAAGTGTATCACTCAGCCTTTTTCCACTCATGGCTTTTACTTGAGCTTTCTCACTTATGCCTTTTCTCACAAGAAATTACAAAAAGACAAACATAGAAAAGTACATCACAATCTGTAAAATATGAAGGAGATTGACTTCATCAGTAGCCTCTTTGCTATGTGCAAAACCAGATTTATAAACCTCAGATACAGTTCTTCAGTATTGGCCGAATGCTTCTATGAAAGAAAGCATTATCCAAGTAGAGGAACTTCTTTGCTGAACACTATTCTCAAACTCTGATTTTCTCTCCTTGGTTCTGAATGAGCAGAATGCTTGTTTTTATCTCCTTGCATGTTCCTTGGTAGCTCACCCTAGGTCAACTCCTTGAGTCTTGAGCTTCACCAACCCACTGTTTCACTTTTTCTCTTTAAATCTCAGAGTAGAAACTTTGCTTCTGACTTCTTCATCTTGACTGAAAGTTATAAAACAGCAACTACAAAAGTCTTCCAATGGTAAACCAAATCTGAGCCATTGAGAAACTACTTGGTCTCCAAGAATCACTTGTGACCGTAGATACACAGCAGAGAGGAACAGAAATCCTCTTTTCCATACAGCTCAAAACAGAGTGGCAGAGAGTTGAAGATGAAGAGAAGAAAGTGCATTGCATGTAAAAGAAAATGGGTTACCTTTAACCTAAGCTTGATTTGGTTTGAAATGGTTGATTAGACTTCTGAGTTTCAAGCTTGGACTTTTTCTTTCTTGCTTCTTTGATGATCACCTTAGGAAAGAAGCTTTCTCTTTCTCTTTCTCACTTTTCTGAGTTTGTGATTTGACATGGTCAGAGAAGAAAGGAATGTTGAGTTGGTGAAAGTAATTAAGAGGGAATTGAAATCAATTTGGGGTTGGATCGGGTTCTACTCACGTTCAGTCCGTTGGTGCCTTGCCTTTGCTTCTTTGAAGAATTGAGCTTGAGATGAATGACTGAGGTTTGTTTTATTTTCACTTACCATTCAGCCCACCAGCAGATATCTTTTGTTTGATGTTGGGTTGCTACAACTCTTACTTTTTGGCCTGTATCACTTATCCAAAATAATCAAAACTAATTGGGTGATTAGCCCACTAATCAAATATTTGTCATCATCAATTATATTAATTAATTTCTTAACTCAACACAATTACAAGAGTTAAATAGCATATTTAATGATCAAGTAATGAATCTACTAAGTCTGAGCTCTACTCTCATGCCCAAGGATGCTTACAAAAATTTTGACATTGCTAAGATTTCTATTCTTGTTGACAACTACTATCCCGAAGACTTTACTGAACAAAAAAAGATTAGTTTGCCTTTTCAATTTCAGCATTTTATTCTTGATGCTCGTCAGCATCCAAAAATGAAGAATTTGTCAACTATTCATGAACTATGTAGATGTTTAGCAAAAACAAAAAATCAAAAGTGTATTATTTGATTGATAGATTGATTTGTTTGATATTAACTCTTTCAGTTTCTACAACTACTACAGAACCATCATTTTCAGTAATGAAAATAATGAAGACAAGGTTAAGAAACAAGATGGAGGACGACTTTTTCGCAGATAGTTTAGTTATTTATATTGAGAAACAAATTATTGAAAAGTTTAGTTCTGATTCAATTATTGAAGATTTCAAGTCACTAAAGACTCAAAAAGTACTATTATAAACTATTTTATATTTTTTATTTATAGAATTATTTATTTATAAATTTTATTTTAATATAAATATTATTATTAAATTTTTATGTTAAATTTTTTGTCCTCAAAATTTTGATTCAAACTCCCCACTAAATATAGCATGTTTATACGTTCTTATCTTTTGATATAAATTTTATAGCCGTCTTTATATATGTTAAGATAGTGATAATAAGTAACTAAGTTTATAATTAAACTCAATTTTAATGAGTTAAACTGTTAGCTGATCTCAATTATTTTTTAATAAAGTTTAAGTTAGGTTTAAAGCCCTATATTCAAACCAACAGCAGTTAGACAACTTTTATTTTTATTTATTTATTTATTTTATTAAAATTATTACCCCTTACCCTTACCATCATTTCCCATATAATAATATTCGGTATCTAACCTAGCAATCAGGAAATGGAGAATATCAATAATTAAAATTCCAGGTCATAGATTACGTTGAATGGAATACGTTGAATGGAAACAATTCAGATTGTGAACTCATATTTTGCTGTGGACAGTTATGGTTTCTTTTTCATTATTATTTTTTATTTTCTATTTTTTAATGATTGGTGTGTTTTCAAAGTTTCTATTATTTAGTAGTGTTTTATATCAAAATCATATCTATAATTTATTACACAAAGCAAGAACGTGGCTCACCCATTTTATCTTCTTGCTCATAAAAAAAAAAATGAAAAGCCATGATATATAAGCTTCTTATGAACTATGTTAAAAGACATAAAAATGGATCTTTTTAATTTTTTTTAAGAATAAAATTTTTTATTTAAGCAAAATATTTAATTAAATTTAATCAAGTTATTAATTATAACAATTTTTTAAATTACGCATTCTTCTAAATGTGCGCAAGTTCTTCTTCTTTTTTTCTTCTTCGTTATCATCATCATCAATAATACTAACATTTTGCGAACATCTTTATTAGTTCTGATTTTCTCTGTTGTCATTATTAAATAATTTTGGTTTATTTCTTAATTTATTTCGGTTCATTATTTGTGTGTTAATTGAGATTTACTTGATGCTGCTGATAAGTATTGACTAAATTTTTTATTCCTTAATTAACTTCGGTTTATTTCTTAGTTTAATTGAGATTCATTTGAATCCAAAAATGAATTCGATATGTTTTTGTTAATGATTAAGTCTTTTTTTAGCAAAAAAGAATGAAATTATTTATTATCACTTTATTCAATTGTATTATATTTTATTCCATTCCATTAATTTTGTTTTGAGAGCCATTCCAACCATTGGAATAAATTATTCATCAACAATACACTTGGACTGCAAATGAACCGAAAACATTATTAAAGCGAAACCATTGTATAATATCAAATGAACCGAACATTTGTACATTATATAAATTCGAATTCAGAAACACTTGCGTCTAAAATGAACTAAAAATATTATCAAATCGAAACCATTGTATAATACCAAATAAACCAAATATTTGTCCATTATATAAATTTAAATTCAAAAACACCTGTGTCTAAAATGAACCGAAAATATTATCAACGCAAAACAACTATATAATACTAAATGAATCGAACATTGTCCATTATATAAATTCAAAATATTAGTTTTTGTTAGTAAAATATTGGTGTTGGTGATTATATGATAACAAAAGAGAAATAGAAGCAGAAGGAGGTGGAGAAAAAATGAGGAAGAAGAAGAGGAGGAGAAAGAGGAGATGAAGACGAAGAAGTTATGTTATTGAAACGCGTGTGATAAAAGTGATTTTTGTTGAGTTTGGATCAATTTGGTTGGATTTAGTTGCCAAAAATACTTGAATGTGTAGTTGTATTGTTTTTTTAATTGATGAAGTAAAATGTAATTTTTAATATTTTAAAATTTTTTATGTTTATTTTTATTTTATTTATAAAATTAATGATGAGACATCATATTTAATTTTTTTAAATGAAAAAAATGAAAAAAAATCTATTTCTAAGATAGAGTACTTATAAATTGGTAAAATCTATTGAAACCAATGTTTCAAATATATACAGTTATTTTAAAGATCTTTTGGCGAAGTCTTTACTCTTTAGTTTTAGTATGTATGACAACATCACCATATTTTTTGAAAGAGGAATGTTACACGTATAAATTATTTGGTTTACAAGTTATATAAGTTGAGAGAAACTTAATAAAAAGTGCGCCGGCCCATATATAATTTTTATGGCGTGCTTCGCGTTCTTCTTTTTCCTCCTTCTCTTCCTTCTTCTTCTCCTTCTTCTTCTCCTATTCTTCTTCTTCTTCCTCCATGAAAACGAGTTTTTTGTCAAATTTGTTCGATCTCCTTTGTGCGTTCTCTCTTTGCCTTTTCATTTGTTGTTTTATCTGCGTTTATCATTAGTATTATTGCTTCGTCTTTTTTCGATTTTCATGATTTCTGAAATTAAGTTTTGAAATCGTTTTGAAGATAATGGAACTTCAGAAATACACCCAAACGATTACAGAAATACACCCAAACGAAAGATTACAGAAATACACCTAAAAGATTACAAAAATACACCCAAAGGATTTAAAAAATATACCCAAAATTCGTTAAAATACACCTTATGCATAATTCAAAACTCTTCATCTTTCTCCTCCTCATCTTCTGCTGCTTCTTCTTCTTCATTTTCTTATTTCATATTCTCATAATTCTTTTTGGGAGGAAAAAATCAAACAAAAAATACATAATGTTGCAAAATCAAAAGAAGAACGAGGAGAAACAACGATAAAAATGAAACACTTCAAAAACAAAGAAGAAGAAGAAGAAGAAGAAGAAGAGAAGGCACGGAAAAAGAAGAAGAAGGAGAAGAAAAAGAGGAGCATGAAAAAAAATAAAATAAATAATTTGTATGATTTGCATGGAAAAACACTTGTATGTGAAAAATTTCTCTTTCCAAAAATACCAACAATAAAATTTTAGATATCTTATCATTTATTTATATTTTTCTCCGCATAAAAACTTTTGCTGCTTCTCTTTCCTTATAAGAGGCTATCTTATCTTTCTTTCTATTGTTATATTGATTGTATATTTGCTTGTATTAAGGGAATGGATCTAAAAATTTTGACGGTAGTACAAAATACATATAATATAACAATAAAATAATTTTTATAACTATTTAATATAATGGACAAATTTAATAATATAATAGAACAAAGAAATATTATTATTATTATTATTATTATTATTATTATTATTATTAAAAATTTAAATTTTAATGGGGTATTATTTGTCCCACAACTTACCATACGAATTCGTTCTTATTTGTATTTACAATGAAGCGAAGATAGCAGCATAAAGACGTTTAAAATTATTTTCACGTGAAAATGTAAATTTATATTGGCACATCTCAAATTAAATACTTTTTGGTTGAATCATTACATAATATATGTCAATATTTAAGTTTAAATCTTTATACGAAGACAACCTCATATTTTTCAAGAATAGAAGTATGGTTTGTCTATATCTAAAGATTAAACACCAAGAAAAAATAATTTAGATTGCATATGTTGAGCCCCAATAAAGTTGGTGGGTACAAGCTTGCATATAATACTTAATTTTTGCCAAAAATATAATGATATCGAACCTTGGCTTGATAAGAACATGGTTGAAATATTAACACATTAGGAAGACATAATAAAACGAAAGAGTTCTTTTCTTCGATAGTCGGTAAAACTCTCAACCACAAATTAAATAAGAGGAAGTTTAATCTCAAAGAGCAAGTACACAGATAAGAAATCTTAAACGCAAAGAAAAATATCTAAAAAAAAATTCTCAAATAATATTCTCAAATATCAAGCGTGCATCAACTATTTTTTTTTTATCAAATTCTCAGAATTTCTTCAACGTCGCCATCAAGATGAGAATATCTAATTGATACAGTCTTCTAGGCCCTTAACAATAATGCTTTTTGCAGCAACTGAACCAACCAGCTTGTAAATAAATATTGTATGTTTTGTCAAGTAGGGTGCTGACTCTTGGGTCGCTCACATTCACCTTGAATTACGATTTTGTTTTCGACGATAGAAATTGTAAAAACACGTTATTTTGAATAAAAATTTTTAAAATTTTTCTAATTTGAAATTAAAAAAATTGTGTATCACGATTTTAATCGATTTAACCGGTCAGATTCAATTTAAAAATAAGAATATTTTAAGTTAGTATTTTCAATAAATAATATTATTTTATTAAAAGAAAGTAAAAAAAACTCTCAAAGACGATGCTCTCACTAAATTAAAATTCTATCAATAAACGGTATATACCGACATATCTAGATTAAACCGATTAATCTAAACTGTACCAAAATATTTTAGAGATATTTTGGGTCAAGAATAATTTATGTTATCAATTTCATTAACATTGGTAAAAATATGAATTGATTCGGTATGGCGAAGCCATGTATTTGAAGAATTTGGGATGTGTCATGCTTAGTCTTTTGAAGAAATTTTTGACTCAGCTGCATGCTTCCACCTCCTTAATCACCTTCAGCCCTTTCATTCTCTCTTCCATTCAATTTTACACTAAAAAATGTTCTCTCAAGTTTTATGGAGCCAAAGCACTAAGCACCTCAAGTTCATGCTTGATTTGTGAAGCAATCAAAGCTTAAATCAAAATTCTTCTCCGATTAAACAACTCGTCATCTCACCCTCTTCACAGCCATATCAATTTTATCAAGGTGTAGTTGACGATATTAGATACTCTAAAGCTGATCAAGAACCTTAGAATTGAGGTGAGGTTTAGGTAGAGTTAATTTCTCTTATTTTTGTCATAAACTCTACTTTTAAATTATTGATGAATTGATTGTTTGAATGTGAAAATGTTAAACTAATGATAATTGAATAATTCTTGAAGTGTGTATGTGAATTATGGATACTCCTAGATAAATTAGAAGTCTTGAGGAGTATATGTTCAATATTTTGAGTATGTCTAAAATTTGTGTTATAAATCAAATTTATGTGTTGTGTGTTATTTTATTGGTACAGTATACAAATTTTTTTACATAATACAAAATTTTCTGCTGTAAATATATTTTATTAGTTAGATGAATTAATATTTTGAATATATAGTTTTTTAAAAGATTTTGTATTATGTACTAAAATTTATGTGCTGTGCGTATTTTGCTGGTTGTGGAAAGAAGAAAATAAAGATGATGAGAATAATGATAATGATAATAAAAGAGGATGAGAAGAAAAAAAAAAATTAAACAACAATAATATTAAAGAAAAAGAGGAACAGATAACAACAGCACGATAAAAAAACACGAAAAAAAAGAATATAATAACGACAGTAATAATAAAAGAAAAAAAAGATATGTGTCCGCAAAAAAAAAGAGTGCGAATATTTGATTAAAAATTTGGTTTAAAAAGTGTTTGAACGCCTAGCATCTGTGCATCTCTGAAATTAAAAACCGATGTCATATACCACAAAGATTAAAAATATATTATTTCAATAATCAATCATTAAATAATTTATTGAACAAACCTTTTAGGTGAAAGTGATGCCTAGCTATATGTTAGTTTATTCCAAACTATAGGGACAATGAACGACCGTCTAAGTTATTTAAGTGAATAAGTGAGATAATTTGAAAATCATAATGTAGATATTAATTTGGCACCAACAAAATTTACATTAAATAAAAAAATTTGTGTTAAAATAAAAATTATATCATAATTTAAGGATAATAGATAGAGAATTATCACAAGAACGATATCACAAAAATTACTTGAAAAAAGTTAAAAAAAATGACTATGAATATAGGTTCCGTTTGATTTATGTTCATATTTATTAAAAATATAGACATAATAATACGTGGTATTTATTTATTGAAATACAAATTTTAAAAGACACAGTTATATATATAGATACACATAAAAGATATATATTTAGTATATTTTTTTTAAATTTGATTGATGTCTATATTTCATTAAAACATGAATATGGTGACACATGTTTGCTGTTTGGTTTGATGAAACATAGATTTTCGAAAGATACGAGAGGACATGAATGGATACGGAGACACTAAATTTATGTACCTCCAATTTGATGAGACACTGAGACCAAACTTGTGAAATACTGATTTTTTACTCTTTTATCCTTATTGAATTTTTAAAATTTGTCCTCTTATATCTTCAAATATTTCTTCTTTTTCTCTTTCTCTTTTAGATTCTACAACTAAATTTATTCTTTTATTTTCTAGAAAAAAAATTGTATAATTAATTTTTTATTTATTTAAATTTTGATTAATCTTTGATAAATTCTGTACTTTAGTTTTTTACTTTTTATAAGAAAAATTATATGTTTAATATTTGAATGATAATTTAAGATGATATTAGAAGAAATAAAAAATATTAGTAGAAATAAAAATTTAATGGTGATGATATGCGGTGTTTGGAGTAATGGGTATACAATAATGGTGGTAAAATTTGTGCTTGAATGAAGGATAATTTAATCTTTTTTAAATATGTGTGTCTTGTTCTTTATTTTTTGTCAAACACAATACATAGACACAAATATTTTATGTCCATGTCTTTAATGTCCGTGTCTTTGTGTCTATGTCTCATCATATACATCAACCAAACGGAGCCTAAGACACAATCTATGAGACACAGATTTTTTCAATTTTATTTCTGATTATTTTTTAAAATTCCAATCATTATCCTTTACCCTAATCTTCGTAACTCGCTTCTCCTTCTCCTTTTGTTAGTTTTACCATTGTCGATGCCATCACTACCGACGTTACCACTGCCTCCCTCCTTCCTATTCTCCTCTCTTCTACCTTCCCACACACTCTCTTTCTCTCTCTCTTTTAACGTTGTCATTGTTATTATCGCTGTGTCTTCGGTGGCCTCTCTTTCGCCTTTGCTCGTGGGCGCCGACGTCTCTCTCATTTTGCCGTTGTCCTTTTTACTGGATCGCCCTTCATTATTACCGTTGTCATTTCCATCATAATGTCGTCACTATTTTCTTTCTTTTTCATCCACAATTTCAACAAACCTTCATCTTTTTAGATATATTTTTGTTAGATCTGTTCTATTTATTTTTTTAAATTATTTCAACTTTTTAAAATTTGACTTTTGTAATTGATATTTAAATTAAAGTGGTTAATTTTAATTATTTGAGATAAGATTAAAAATTAAAAATGATGAGTGGTGGCCATGGATATTCAGAGATGGTGATAGTAGGGTTAACACCGTTAAAGTTGTTTTGGTTTGGAAATAAATTTGATTTTTAAATTAAATAAACGTGTTTTATTATTATTATTAAATATATTATAAAATTTATGTATCTTTGTATTTATGTGTGTTTATTTCTATTTTTTTAAAACAGTAACTAAACACTGCCAAAATGACACGGTACATGATGAAGGTATCTGAGTGTATGGCTGTTTAATCAGTTCACTGGTTATTATTATTTCACTATCTTGAAATATTCCAATTAAGGACTGGTTCAAATGTAAAAATTAAAATCTTCACCTAATAATTGAATATAGAATATTTTGTTTTTATTATTTTGAAAAGAAAACATGGAAACCTTCCAACTCATGGAACAAGTGTCCTAAGCATTTTCTGTGTGAAAATAATCAGATTGGATGTTAATACTCGACAAGTTAAAGTGCACACATGCATAGCATATAAGTAAAAAAAGGCCTGCTACACATATAAGTTTTTTTGGCTTACTAGTTATACAAGTTAGTTTAAGTTTAAGAAAAAATACGCACACCATTTTTTTAAAATTGAGCGTCCAACGCACGCGTTTATTATGCCGCACTCTTCCTCTTCTTCCTCAATCAAAACACAAACCGTCAAGATTCAAGCGACATTCAAAACAAAAGACACGTTTCAACTTCTCGCGAAGAGTAGAAGAAATCAAGAAGAAAAGATACAAATCTCCATTAAAATCACAAAAAAAAAAAACCGAAGAAACATTATTCAAGGTACTGTTTTACTGTTCTTCTAGGTTTTTTTTTCTAGATTGTCTCTGCCATGTGCTTCATCCTTAATCAGCAAAACATTAAAAGATTTCAAGAAGAAATATACTGTCTCCCCCATGTTTTGGGTGTATTTCTTAAATCCTTTGGGTGTATTTCTGTAATTTTTTGGGTGTATTTCTGTAACCGTTTGAGTGTATTTCTGTAATTCATTCTATGACCGTTTGGGTGTATTTCTGTAATCATTTGGGGGTATTTCTATAATCGTTTTGGTGTATTTCTATAATCGTTTGGGTGTATTTCTGAAGTTCCATTATCTTCAAAACAATTTCAAAACTTGATTTCAGAAACCATGAAAATCGAAAAAAAAACGAAGTAAGAAGGAGATCCAACAAATTTGGCAAGAAATTCAAAAAAAGAAACGAAATCTTTTGAAAAATAGAAGTCATATATTTGCGCGTTAATTGGTTTGAATTGATTTAAAAGTCTGTTAAAGAGGCACGTAACATAAGCAGCGCGTTTAGTGGGTTTTGTTTTTTTTAGACTTGTAAAGCTTGTAAACGCAAAACACTTGTATGTAGAGATTAATCTAAATAAAAATTTGAATATGAAGTTAAAATTGGTGAAATTTACCAAAATTGACATGCAAGATGTATTACAAAGATATATTTTTTACAACGGAAGATAAAAATTATCAAAATCTATTTAAAAATTAATTTATGCGTGCACACGTATTTTTTTACAACGGAAGATAAATTTAATAATGAAAAAATATTTTGACAAATTTAATAGTTAGCTGACATTTAATAATTGAAAAAGCTAATATTTAATAGTTGAAAAAACATTATTTGCCAAATAAATATACAAATAACACTTTTATATTGTTCAAGTGATTTTAAATGAAGCCAATGAGTTATAGTTTAAACGGCATAATTTTTTCATATTCACTTAGAAGTTGTGGGTTTGAATCTCTCTATTTTTAGTAAAAAAAAATAATTTTAAATAAAGATTATTTATAAAAAAAAAACACAACCAAAATAGCACTTAGATATTGTAAGGGAAAACTAAAAAGCAAAACAAAGTGAAAATTTTCTAATGTTAAAAGAAAATCTATAACTATCATATTCTCTCAACTTCAAACAGAATATTCTAATGACTATTCCTTGTCATTGTCCTGCAGCAGTGCCAATTACAACCGTTCCTTATTTGCCTGGGATTGTTATGGTATTTAATTGGTATAGGTCAAGTTCAAATGGTGGTAATGAAAAGAAAATATAAATATTTTTTGCAGCATCTACTTTGTCAAGTAATGTTTTCTATAGAGCAGTATAGGAGTCTGACAAGGCACTTTGCTAGTATTTGCATGAGGTAATGCCTTGGATTTTCTTATTCTTTGTGATTAAACTAGAATGATTAAAAAAAGATAAAGATAAAGGAGGCAAAATTGTGTATTTCAAAGTATAGATATTTAAATGAAAAACTTTGGTTGAACTTATGCCAATGTGCTGATGTAAAACATAAGCCAGCTAAAAATAAAAGAATAATTCTATAGTATCTATAAATTTTGTATCTAAATTGTTTAAATACAAATGTTAAAAAACAGGACTTACTCTTTTATAAAGTTTAAATATATATATCTACATTTTGTAAGCATTGTAAAACATACCAAAATAAATTATAGTATAATAATTAAAGAAATTTTCATTATTGAGCTAATAAAAATCAAGATCGTACTATATAATTTGGATATCATATTTTTGACTGTTTATTATTTTATATTGTTATTTATTTTATTGCAGATATTACTGGTATTAAACACTCCAAGATAATAACAACTGAGAATGTGATTTTTTAGTATTTTGACCGATGACTTTGTTGTTGATAAAGAAAATAATTTTAATCTCTGCATGTCTTAAAAAAATTTTAACTTTTAAATCATGTTTTAAAAAAGTTTAAAATATTATTATTAAATTAAGAAATATTAGACTTTTAAATATTTTTTAAATTACTTTTTTTAATCATGTCTTTGTGCGTTTCTTTTTTTCGCACACAAACATACACTTCTTTTTCATTTTTTTCATTTTTTTAGTTATAGCCGTCGTCATTATCTTTTTTTATTTTTGCATGTTTTTTTCTTTAATATCCTCTCCTTTTATTGATATTATTGTTGTTTAATTTTTTCTTCTCTTTTTTTCCTTTGATCCTCTTTTATTATCATCCTCATCGTCTTCGTCATCTTCATATTTTTCTCCTATAAATGTTCAGAAAACTAGAGCATATGAATTTTGATGTACAACATATAAATTTTGGTATACAGCACATAAATTTTAGTATACATTATAAAATTTTCACGAATTACATGTCCAAAATATTGACACTCAACTAATAAAATACGCAAAGCACATCAATTTTGGTGTACATCACAAAAATTTTGGTGCTTAACACATAAATTTTGATGTGCAATACAAACATTTTTAGAGAACTATATACCTAGAATATTAACTCACCCAACTAACAAAATACATTCGCATCAAAAGTTTGTGTGCTATATGTAAAAATTGTTAGAATAAATTATTTTATTAATCCAGATCATCCATATTGAATCATCAAAATTGTATATCATAGTGCAAAAGTGTACCTTTACTCATAGAAATTAGAAATTAGAAATTAATAGAAGAATTGTCCAGTCTTCATCAACCAAAACTTTCTGTATCCCTCCTAATAGGGCGGCTGAATTGCAATTCTTCTTATGGGAAACGAGTTGCTAAGGCGACTTTGGTATGTTGGGACCGAAACCCTAAAGTCACTATTTATATTTGAGTATGCCACCTATTAAACCCTAAAACCTAAATAAAAATAGTATCTAAAGTCCAAAAGATAGTATCTGATTTTATTCTCATTTAATTTCAAATCAAAAGTAATTATGACTTATTCAATTTAGCATTTATAATAATAAACGAGATCACCATTATATAAGTCATTTAATTTGAAATAACATAATTTGTAATTATAATTAATATATGTATTGCCCACAAACAAATTAGAAATTAAATAATTTTTCAACAATCTCCCATTTGCGCTATACATATATTCTTTCCTGAGACAATCATATCTTATAAACTTTATACGCGCATTTGAATGCTATTTCCTTATTAATTTAACAATCTAGTCCGTCTCATATATTAGTTATGGAATTACCGCAACTTTTATCACATTAGTGTTAAGACTAACCACGGTGATCACCATATTAATATATTTAATAACATAGATCAAATTTGGATGAGTAATATGAAAATTACATGCCATGTGATCTCGTGCATGTCTATTTCCAACTGGTCCAACTTTAAAACTTTATTGAGATCAAACACAAAACAAAAATTGCAAAATAAACGTTTTACATAATGTGAAATCAACCATCAAATTAATTCTGTAGAAAGATAATTCAATATCTGTCATAAGACATATAGCATAAAATAAACTCCCACTAAACCAAGACATCACAAATATTGACACTCATCTGAACAGTGTGCTCATGAAAGATTTTAGGGATTAATCCCTTAGTTAATGGGTCTGTTAGCATATACTCTGTTTCTATATTTTCTATGAAAATCTATTTTTCTTGAACTTTTTCCTTGACAACTAAGAACTTGATGTCTATATGTTTCGATTTTGTCAAGCTCTTATTGTTGTTGGAGTATACATAGTACTACTGACTTATTATTATAAAATATCTTAAATGGTCTTTTAATGTCATCTACTATACGAAACTTAGTGACAAAGTTCTGCAACCATATGCCATGTTTGGATGCCTCAAAACAAGCAACATACTCAGCCTCCATTGTTGAAGAAGTTACAAGAGTTTGTTTGTTAGACTTTCATGCAATAGGTCCTCCAACCAACATGAAGACACAGCCTGAAGTAGAGCGTCTATTATCTTGGCATCCCACAAAATTAGAATCAGAGTACCCAATGATCTCCAACAAATAAGCATGTAATCCTTTGTCCTTTTCAAATAACGCATTACGCGTTTAACAGCTATCCAATGATCCATGCCAAATTGCTCAAGTATCTACCCAATACTCCCACTATGAATGATATATCGAGGCGTGTGCAGATTTGAGCATATATTAAACTCCCTAGTGCTGATGCATAAGGTTTATCATGCATTGCTATCCTCTCAAGATTATTTTTGGGGCATTGCTTGAGACTAAACTCGTCTCCTTTAGCTACGGGAGTGTCCATTGGTCTTCAACTTTCCATAACATATCTACTTAAAATCTTTTTAATATAGTTCTTTTGTGATAATCCAAAAATACCTTGAAAGTGATCTCTTAGTATCTCGATTCCTAATACAAAAGAGACATCACTAAGATCTTTTATTTCGAATTTGTCCAATAAAAATTTCTTAGTTTCATGCAACAAGCCTATATCGTTACTGGCAAGTAAAATGTCATCAATATATAAGACCAAAAATATGTATTTACTCCCACTGAACTTGTGGTATACACATTCATCTATGATATTTACCTTAAAATCATATGAGGTAATTACTTGATGAAATTTGTGATACCATTGACGAGAAGCTTGTTTGAAACCATAGATGAATTTCTTTAACTTACAAACCATAGATTTTGAATCACCTGATACAAAATTTTCTAGTTGTACCATATACATCGTTTTATCAATGTCAACATTGAGAAACGCTATGTTTACATCCATCTGATGTATCTCCAAGTCAAAATGAGCTACTAGGGCCATTATAGTTCTAAAAGAGTCTTTCAATGATACCGGAGAGAAAGCCTCTTTATAGTATATGCCTTCCTTTTGAGTAAAGCCTTTAGCGACTAGAAGAGCTTTATATCTCTCGACATTACCCTTAGAATCCCCTTTGGTTTTAAATATCCATTTACTACCAATTGGTTTCACACCTTCTGGTAATTCTACAAGGTCCCAAATATCATTGTCTTTCATAGAATTCATCTCTTCTTTCATGGCATCATTCCACTTTTCAGTGTTAGAACTTTGCATTACTTGAAGAAAATTGATTTGGTCATTTTCTGTCAAACCGATGCCATCCTCATGTTCTTGGAGATAGACTACATATTCATCCAAAATTTCACTTCTCCTTTCTCTGCTGAATCTCCTTAATGGCACTTCTTGAGGTTGTTGAGCTTGCTGTATGGGTTGAAATTGAGGAGGATTCTCATTATTCTCTTGTACTATAGCAGTATCTCAAGCAACAACAATATTCTCATTATTCTCTTGTACTGTACCTGGTTCTACAGTAGGATTCTCATTGTGCTCTTATACTATAATTGCATCTTGAACAATAATAGATACAAAGACCTGATCATTATTAGTTATAGAATCCTTATCAAAAGTAACATTCCTAATATTTCCTTCCCTCAAAACTCAACATCCTCGATAAATCCCTCATTTTCCGTTTCAAAAATAGATCTTGATGCAGGATTGTAAAACTTGTACCCTCGTGAACACTCAGCGTAACCAACAAAGTAGCAACTAATTATTCTTGAGTCCAATTTTCTTTCATGCGGCCTATAAGATCGCACCTCATCTGGATATCCCGGCATCCCCAAATGTGCAAATGCTTTATGCTGCGCCTTTTTCCAGTCCAAATTTTATAAGAGGTTTTGTTAACTGTTTTGCTTGGCATCCTATTAAGGATATACACTGCTTTAAGGTTTCTCCCCAAAGTGATTCAGGAAAGAAATACTGACTAATCATATTTCTCACCATGTCCTTAAGAGTTCGCTTCCTTCGCTCTGCAACACTATTCATGATAGGTTTGCTTGGCATGGTGTATTGTGGAACAATACTGCACTCCTCTAGAAAAAGAGCAAAAGGCCCGGGACGTTGGACTATCATATCTTCCGTAGTATTCACCACTACGATCAAATTTGATAGCTTTAATTTTCTTCCCAAGTTGAAGTTCAACTTCAGCTTTGAAAAACTTGAAAACATCCAAGACTCGGGACTTTTCATGAATTAAACATAGATACCCATAACGAGAGTAATCATTTATGAACATAATAAAATACCGTTATCCATTCCAAGAGACAGTAGAAAATTTGCCACATATATCGATATGTATCAATTTTAAGACATCTTTAGCTCTCTCAACACCTAATTTCCTTTCATTTGTCCTTTTTCCCTTTATTCACTCAATGCAGACTTCAAAGTCCGCCAAATTAGAGGTCCAATAATTCCGTCTAGCACAAGCCTCTGAATTTTCTATTTAGAGATATGACCTAGGCATTTGTGCCATAACGATGCCAAATTTTCATTTAGTTTTCATTTTGTACCTATTTGCAGTATTTCATTATTATAGAAATTCAAATCAAGCCTATATAGATTATCCATCAAACGGCCAGAGAAAATATTATTCGAATTATAAAATAGACTTACTTTATTATTTTTGAACAAACAAAAATAACCCGATTTGTCCAAACGAGAAACAGAAACTAATTTCGCCTAAATGATAGTACATAAAATGTCTCAAATAAATCCAAGTAAACTCCACTCGTGGAACATAATCTAAAGGTTCCTATAACTTCGACTGCAACTATATTGCAATCTGCTATATAGATGTATCTTTCAGCATCACTTGGCGGTCGGCTCCACAACGCAACCCTGCATAGTAACACTTATATGAGTAGTAGTAGCAGAATCTACCCACCAAGTATCAACAGATGCAAAACTTAAATTGGCTCAGAATAAACAAAAGTAAGAATCATATCCTTCTTTACATACTAAGTGGCATATTTGGTACAATCCTTCTTTATGTGTCCCATATTCGATTCTTATAGAAGAAACAGGTTAAAGCTTGATCCTGTTTCTTAACCATTTTCTGCTGAAAAGGCATATCTACAGTAGTATCATGCTTTCTTTTATACCGAGAAGATGAAACTATGTGAGCACTTTCAGTCTTATCTTGTTGTAGCCTCTCTTCTTCTTGTACACAGTGAGATATGAGCTCATTTAGGGACCAAATTTTCTTCAGAGTGTTATAACTCACTTTGAATTGCTCAAAGTGTGCATGAAAGAGATCAAAATGAACTGCACGAGAAAATCTTCAGACAACTCTAACTTTAGTGCTTTTAATTTAGAAGCAAGATGAGACATTTTCATAATATACTCCTTTATATTCCCTTTACCTTTATACCTTGTTCCGGCCTGGCCCAACAAGGGCCATAGGTCCAATTATGGACCATCGAACCATCGGGTAGTCGACCCGAATCCAGAGGTGACTCGCATGCCACCTAATGCCTTGTTGAGAAGACCTGGACAACTAGCAGAAGCTTCCAGGTAGATGGCCCCAAGAGAAGGGGCCCACCTGAGTTCAGAATATAAATGAGGAGGGACCTACCCCTCCTAGAGGTACGTCACTTTTACCCTAACTTGTCGTCGCAATATACGGAAAATAACTTTAGCATCGGAGTGTCCTTGTAGGTTGCTCCACTAACCGACCCACCGACGACTCCAGCAACCCTTCTCCTCGGGGAGCTCGCGCTCAGGTCCAGATTCCCTTTCACAACCAGTTGCTTAGACCCGACTCTACCCGAACCACAACTCACCCGAGCAACCGAACAGTGGCGCCATCTGTGGGGACCTGACGTAAATATGTAGCTTTTCCCTCATGTGGAGGAGATATGAGAAGAAGGGGGAGCCCGCTTGAGAAGCAAGGTGAGCTCAGCAGCCTCTTCTCAAGAACGCCTAGACCTCCGTCCCGACGAGGTGACCCCTACTCCCGATTTTCCAAGAGATGTCTGTTTGGTGGCACAGGCGATGACAACTCAAAGATTATGCAAGAGCTCAGGCACCGAGTGCAGAACTTGGTGAGGGAGCTGGCAGTAAGAGACCGTTACCATCTCGAGCACAGCAGGGACTCCCATATGAGTTTATCTCATACTTGGTATCCGACTAAGGGGCTGGAAGACCTCAGGAGGGACAACGGGTGTGAATGAATTGGCGCTCAGTCCCACATCCAAAGTAGGTCTGAAGGCTGGGATGAACGAAAAAGAGACAAAGGAAAGAAACGGCGGGATCCTGTCATTATGGGTACAACCCCTTTGAAGGCCAAAATGAACCTTGAGGGTGTTGGTGATGCCGTTAGGTGCCGTGCTTTCCTTGTAACCTTGGCAAGTTCGGCGATACATTGGCTTAACGCGCTTCCGCAAGAGTCCATTATGGCCTTTGCGAATATCACACAGAGGTTCTTAGTGCAATTCACCACACGGATAGCCAATGCCAAGCACCCGATCAACTTTCTAGGTGTGACCTAACGTGCTGGCGAGCTGACGAGGAAATTTCTCGATCGGTTCAATGATGAATGTCTAAAGATTGATGGCCTGACGGACTCGATAGCGAGTCTATGCTTGACAAACAGCCTATTGAATGAGGACTTCAGAAAGCATCTCACTACCAAGCCTGTCTGGACCATGCAAGAGATCCAAAATATGGCGAGGGAGTATATTAACGATAAAGAAGTTAGCCAAGTGGTGGCCGCCAATAAGTGGTATCCACCCAACCCGCCAACACGTCAGGCCGGGTACTCGAAAAAGCCAAAAACGGCACCAAAGGAGGGAATATCTGAGAAACCATGCAAATTGTTTTTTCGGGTAGGCAAGTTTACTAACTATACCCCTTTAACGGCACCTATTGTGGAAGTCTATCAAAAAATTGTAGACAAAGGCATACTATCCAAACCTAGGTAGCTTGAGGATAGAAAAGGTGGAAACAAAAGTTTGTATTGTGACTACCGTAAGGGATTTAGACACAAAACCCAACACTATTTTTATCTGAAGGAAACTTTGGAGCAGGCCATTCGAGAAGGGAAGCTGACAAAGTTCTCACAGTTCATAAGGGAACCGAGAAGAAGAGAGCGGGAATGATCCGAAGAGGATCAGAGCCGAGCTGTGAAGCAAAAGCAGGGGACTTCCGAGAATGCGGACAATGCTCCAAATGTAATCATCAATGTCGTGGTCAGGAGAGACGCACCACCCAAGTCAAAATCAACAGCAAAAAAGAATGCAAAGGTCCTAGTCGTGACATCAGGAAGCCACAATGCTCAATCCAGTGAGCTCCCAGAAATATCTTTTGGCTTGGAGGATCGCTGGTGCCACGACCTTCCCGAGGATCCACCAATGGTGACCACGGCGAGAATCGAGACGGGCCTCGTCAAGCAAATTCTAGTGGACACGAGAGCGGACTTGAACATCATGTTCCGAAATGTGTTCAATGTCCTGGGGCTCAAAGAGAATGACTTCAAAAGTCATCAGCATAGAGTTGTAGGCTTAGAAGATAATTATATAAGACACGACGGGGTGGTCATGCTTCCGGTCGATGTTAGATCCAGGGAAAACCGGAAGTCAACGATGGCTGAGTTCATGGTCTTGAGAGACTCCACAGCATACAATGTGATCTTAGAAAGAAGAACTATTGATGAGCTGTCGACAGTGATTTGCACGAAGCTCCTCATGTTGAAGTTCGTGATGGATAGGAAAGTTGTATGATCTATTCAAGGAGACCTGGAAACAGAGGTCGCTTGCGATAAGGCCAGTCTATCATTAAGGAAGAAGTCAAAGGAGGCAACTGGGGTGTTCCTGGCAGACTTGGATGCAAGGGTTGATGACAAGCTGAGGCCAGTGCCTCAAGGAGACATGGAGAAGTTCCAGGTAGGAGACACGGAGGACAAGTTTTCCTTCATAAACTGAAACCTCCCCCACGAGTTAAAGGGACCTCTCATCGAGGCCATCATAGCAAACAGAGATTTATTCGCCTGGACCCCAATTGACATGCCGGGAGTAGATCCCAATTTTATGTTGTATCGTCTGGCTGTGAAGCTAGATGCCAGACCAGTTGCACAGTGGCGAAGGAAGATGTCACCGAAAAGGGCTAACGAGGTGGCCAAGAAGACAGCTAGTTTGTTAGAAGTCGGTTTTATAAGGGAATTGGAGTACTCAATGTGGCTCTCTAACATGGTCCTCGTTAAGAAAGCCAACGAAAAGTAGAAGATGTGAGTCAATTATTCGGACCTTGATAAAGCATGTCTAAGAGATTCATTCCCCCTTCCCAACGTTGATGCCCTAGTAGACGCGGCAGCGAGATACCGATTTCTGAGCTTCATGGACGCGTACTGACAATTGAATTTTTGACGGTTTAGAATTTCTCAAATAAAATCTCGTCGAAGTATAGTTTCTAAACCAAGCAATAATCCTTTCATACAAAAATTTGTTTGTCACTAAAACAAACCCCTAAATTTATAAACCGAAGTATTGAACCTCGGGTCGTTCTCCCTAGGAATCACAATAAAGTGTCTTGTTATTGGTTTGAGTTGTTTTGGGGTTTTTGGATAAGAAGCATGAAAAGTAAATGGCAATGAAAATAAACTAACAACTATAAAAGGCTCTTGGCAAGGTATGAAAATTAGAAGTCCTATCCTAGTTAACTTTCTCAATTGTGATGAGAATTGTTTATTGCTACCACTTAGTTAACCCTTACTAAATAAAGGAAAGTCAAGTGGATGAATTGACTTGAGCCACAAGTCCTAGCCAACTC
>NC_029773.3:15383185-15383375 GCF_000817695.3 Arachis duranensis | reverse complement strand
GCGCGTGCGCGCCACCATACTTGTAGCAACTATGGCAAATCTTATATCGTTTCGAAGCCCCGGATGTTAGCTTTCCAACCCAACTAGAACCGCATCACTTGAACCTCTTTAGCTCAAGTTATGGTCGTTTAAGTGCGAAGAGGTCGGCTTGATAGCTTTCCGGTTCTTTCATTTCTTCATGAGTTCTCCA
>NC_029773.3:15381468-15382677 GCF_000817695.3 Arachis duranensis | reverse complement strand
CCCACACTTAAACCTTAGCATGTCCTCATGCTTAAACCAAGAATGAAGTAAAGGGTATGGCATTTATTCAATAGAGCTAACTACATGCAATCTACCTATATGCAACTATCTAAATGAATGCAATTGCTTGGTCAAAATAAATTAATTCCCAAGAAGCATATATAAGCACAAGGGCAAAAGGTATTAACAACCATGCCAAACCACAATTGAATTGAGCTATTAAATATTTTTACAAACTTGCATGAAAGGAGATGATCATTGGTGGAAACATGTAATTGAACATCAAACCCTCACCGGATGTATTTGCACTCTATTCACTCAAGTGTTTAGGGTTGATTCACTCAATTCTCTCCTAATCATGCTTTCCAAGATTTGTTTTTCTTCTAACAATCGACATATATTTCATGCATGCATACAAGTATCATGAGGTCTTTTCTTTAGGTTGTAATGGGGCTAGGACAAGGTAGGGTGCATATTTGGTTAAGTGAGTTTGAAATTTGAATCTTTGATAAGTTTAAACTTCCCACCTAACCTATGACATCCTATACAATTAAGTTCTAACCTAACTACCCATTTTTTACTTTTTCACATACTCATGCATCCCTTTTCATTTCACAACACTTATGCATTGATTTTATTGAGCTACACTTTGCTTTGGGGCATTTTATCCCCTTTTTATTTCCTTCTTTTTCTTCTTTTTCTTTCTTTTTCTATATTTTTTTTCTTTCCCATATTGTTTTTTTTCTTTTTATCAATGCATAAGGTCTATACATTTGATCAATACATGAGCATGTACCTAATTCCCAATATTTTCAATAAAAATACAAAACTACCTTTTTATTCACCCAATGTCCCAAGATTCCCACACTTGAATGATACTCACACACACTAGCCTAAGCTAATCAAAGATCCTAATTAAGGACATTTATTGTTTTCCGCTTTAGGCTTGTAATGTGCTAAAATTAAGAATAAGTGGGTTAATCGTAGGCTCAAATTGGCTAACAATGGAAGATACAAGGTAAGGCTATTTGGGTAAGTGAGTTAAATGAAATGATGGCCTCAATCATATAAATACATGAATACACAAAATAATGGACATAAAGAATCAAACAAAGCAAAGATTACAATCATAGAAAGAGAATAATGCACACAAGAAGGAAAATAAGTGGTTATAAGATGTAACCACACCAATAGGCTCAAAACTCACTT
>NC_029773.3:15379720-15381355 GCF_000817695.3 Arachis duranensis | reverse complement strand
ATGAAGAGTTTTCACTCAAATCAATTGAGGTGCCCTATAGATAGAAATCTTGAAAATTTTCATTATTTTGACTAAGCTTATTTTGTATATATATGCAAAAATAAGAAAATGCAAGTAAAAATCCTAAAATCCTAGAATGAAATGCAAAAGTGTTGGAATTAGAAACTTGTCACCTAAAATTGCCGACCGGTCAGACGACCTCCCCACACTTAAAAGTTTGCACCGTCCTCGGTGCACTCAAAGATGAGCAAGGGGGTACGACGACTCTCCGGATTGTTACGTGTTCTTGGTCTTGCTTCCATGTTTGCTTGTGGTGCATTCATCATAAAAAAAACAAAAATATAACACCATAAGATGAGAAGATATAAAGGCAAGGAAGCATACATTGTTGGAATGAGGTAAATCACTAGAAATGAGTGAGTGAATTAGCGTGACATTGATGACAAGTAGGTGTGTGAATTCTAAATTGCGCGATTTAGAACACACATTAGCCTCAAAGTTATGTCACAAAAGAAGCATGCACTTCACTTATCCTAGTATGCTTGAGATGCTTTAAGTAAACTTGTAAGATAAAACAAGCATTAGAAAAGCATGGAAGCATTCAAGCTAAAACATATGGATGGATATAATCATGAAATACAATGCATTAAGGTAAATGCTCAACATCATCCATCAAGAGATTGCCTAATCAAAGAATACGGTACAAATCACATGGTGGCCAAATCATGCAATTCAAAAAAAGTTACAAGCTCGAAGGCAATTTTCACCACTTGGTGTTTTTCAAAAGGTAAGCATGAAAAACTCAAAACCAAGTAGTAAAGTATAACCTCAATCATAGAATCCAACAAAGATTATCTAAAAACATTAATGCTAAATTAGCATTTAGGCAATAAGGGGGAAGCAATGCATAGTAAACAAAGTCAATAATCCAACACTTATGAAGAAAATGGAGAAAATAAAATGAGAACCAAACTAAAGCTATCTAACAAACTAACTATCTAACTAATTAACTAACTAAAATAAATGGTTATCAATGGTGTTTGGAAGTGTTGGATGAGGGGTAGGAGGAGGGAAGAAGAAAGGAAAAGGAAAGAAATAGAAAGAGGAGAAGAAATGAAATGTGGCGAAGGAAGGAAATCCGTGCGTACGCGCGAAAGCCGCGCGCGCGCGGATGGTGTATTTCGAGAGTGGCGCGTACGCGCCATGTGCGCATGCGCGCAAGTGGGGTTGTGCCAAAGGCACAACGTTGGCGTGGCATAGGTAGGGGTGGCAAACGGACCTAAACCCGCCGGGCCGGCCCGCATAACCCGCCAAAAAAGGCGGGCTGGGCTGGAAATTTGGAACCGCCAAATAGTAAAAGCCCGCCTAACCCGCACCGCTTAAACCGCGGGCTTTGGCGGGCTTTGGCGGGGCGGGGCGGGCTTCCCCGTCGGGCTAAGGTTTTTTTTAGTGAGGGAATATTTTTGCAATTTTTTGCCAAAACCTAACTTCCCCCAACCTAACTTACAAGAGTATGAAGATAAAAATTGAGTGTTTTGAATTATGTTTATGTTATTTTGGAGACAATATTTATAATTATGTTTTGGATTATCTTTATTTTGTTTTGGGAACAATATTTATAATTATGTTTTGGAT
>NC_029773.3:15377729-15379111 GCF_000817695.3 Arachis duranensis | reverse complement strand
GTTACCATGGTGGGGTGTCTCCCACCTAGCACTTTTATTTATTGTCCTTAAGTTGGACTTATGGGGAGCTTCTCTCAAGGTGGCTTGTGCTTGTACTCATCTTGGAACTTCCACCAATGCTTGGACTTCCAATAAGCTCCATCATTCAAGATTAATATCTCCAAGCTTTGATGGAGTTCTTCACAAACCATGGGCTCCCAATGTTGATCCTCATGTATTCCCGGATCCCATATTTTATCTTCGCACCCATCTCCAAGTTGATTATCATTAATCCATGTGGGTGGTGAGCAAGGTGAATTCTCAACAAAGTGACCAAACATCCTTCTAGACCCATGTACTCCAGTTATACACCAACCTTTGCTATCAAGCTTTGGACATGTGACCATAATGAACCTAGGATGATGCTTCCAACCACTAACCATCTCCTTTTTACTCTTAAAGCCACAAATATATCTAAGTTGATCATCCGTTTCAAGCAAACCATATTCAAGGGGAATAATAAAGCTTGAGTATAAGGAATTTACCCACTTGAATGAGAGAGTGGATGGTGGTGGCTTGGGGAGAGGTATTTCCAATGTGCTAGTAAGCTCCACTCCCTTGTTTTCATCCTTGATTGCCTCCACCTCCTCATAAACTTCTTCATTCTCAATCCTTTGTTCATCAACTTCATCTAACTCTTCACCATCACTCAAGTCATAAATGGGAGGTTGAGAGAAATCTACCTCCACATCACTTTTGAATTCATTGGGAGAAGGTTCTTCAAATTCAAAGGATTCTTCACCAAGAAGATTGGATGCATGATCTTCATCACCAAGGGAACTCAATTCTTGCTTCATTCTCTCCAAGTCTTCATATAGAATATTCCTTGGAGGTTGTGCACATTCCTCTTCAACATCAAATTTACTCTTCTTGGAGGGATTTTCTTTGATTTTAGCTTCCCATGGAGGTTCCGCATCTCCTAAGTCTTCAACCACTTCTTCCTTTTCTTCAATAATCATAGGCTTCTCCAATTGTTCTAACACAAAGTAGCCTTTCTCCTTCTCCACCGGAGTCTCCAATCTCTCCTTCATGCTATGCTCTTCCTTGGATCCTTCACATGTAGCTATAGGAGTTCCTTGAATATTCAAGCATTGGGAGGCTAAATGATTTACTACCTTGGTCATGGTAGCTACAAATTGTTGCACATCCCTTTTCATCCATTTGATTGGTATGCATCATAGAATGGCTCTTCTTCATAGTGCATTGGTGGGGGTTGTTGCCATGAGGATTGATCATATGCATATGGCTCCTCCCACCTTTGGTTATCCCATCCTTGATACATATCTCTATTATAGTCCTCATCACCTACAACATAATTGTAATCACACTCATAGCCAAAATGA
>NC_029773.3:15377203-15377633 GCF_000817695.3 Arachis duranensis | reverse complement strand
CACAATATTCACATATATACAATAACCAATAACATAACACCATTGCAACTCCCCGGCAACGGCGCCATTTTGATGATTGGATTTTTTACAGTTTAGAATTTCACAAATGAATTCTCGTTGCAAGTATAGTTTCTAAACCAACAATAATCCTTTCATACAAAAGATTGTTTGTCACAAGTAACAAACCCCTAAAATTAATAACCGAAGTATTGAAACCTCGGGTCGTTCTCCCTAGGAATCACAATAAAGTGTCTTGTTATTGGTTTGAGTTGTTTTGGGGTTTTTGGATAAGAAGCATGAAAAAAATAAATGGCAAGAAAGTAAACTAAGGCCTAAAAAAGGTCTTGGCAAGGGTTGGTGGTCAAGGATCTCTATCCTAATCACTAACCACAATATGAGAATTGGCAAGGATTAATCTCATTAAATCATC
>NC_029773.3:15376000-15377175 GCF_000817695.3 Arachis duranensis | reverse complement strand
ATTGCTACCACTTAGTTAACCCTTACTAAATGAAGGAAAGTCAAGTGGATGAATTGACTTGAGCCACAAGTCCTAGCCAACTCCTAAGGAAAGACTAGCTTTAGTGCACTCCAAACCAATTAGCAATCTCTCCAATTATCAATCAACAAAGGAATTAGATAACTCAAGTGTCACTAATTACTCTACCTAGGCCAAGAGGAACAAAATCTACACTATATCTAGAAGAGGCATTTCAACAAACACATAAAAGGCAATAAAAGTAAACAACATAAATTGCAAGAATTAAAGAGAGATCTAACTACAAAGGCAAGAGATCAACAATAGAAAAGCAAAGAAGAACAATTATTATGAATTACCTCTTATTGAATTGAAAGAAAATGGAAGGAACAATAGTAGATCTACAACAAAATACAAGAACAACATAAAGGAAATTACAACCAAAGAATGGAAGAAGAATGAATCTAACAACAAGGAATTGAGATGTAGAAGTAGAAGAAAGCAAAGATTAAAATCTAGATCTAAGAACTAATCCTAATCCTATTCCTAATTCTAGAGAGAAGTGAGAGCTTCTCTCTCTAGAAACTAATTCTAACTACTAAACTAAACTAATGGTAACTAACATATGTTTCCCTCTTCACTCCTTCGGTTAAATATCATCAGAAATGAGTTGGATTGGGCCCACAAGGCTTCTAAAATCGCTGGCCACGTTTTGCTTCAAGTGGACTAGGTGGCAGCAACGGCGCGTGCGCGTATTTGACGATTGAATTTTTGACGGTTTAGAATTTCTCAAATAAAATCTCGTCGAAGTATAGTTTCTAAACCAAGCAATAATCCTTTCATACAAAAAGTTGTTTGTCACTAAAACAAACCCCTAAATTTATAAACCGAAGTATTGAACCTCGAGTCGTTCTCCCTAGGAATCACAATAAAGTGTCTTGTTATTGGTTTGAGTTGTTTTGGGGTTTTTGGATAAGAAGCATGAAAAGTAAATGGCAATGAAAATAAACTAACAACTATAAAAGGCTCTTGGCAAGGTATGAAAATTAGAAGTCCTATCCTAGTTATCTTTCTCAATTGTGATGAGAATTGTTCATTGCTACCACTTAGTTAACCCTTACTAAATAAAGGAAAGTCAAGTGGATGAATTGACTTGAGCCACAAGTCCTAGCCAACTC
>NC_029773.3:15364691-15374536 GCF_000817695.3 Arachis duranensis | reverse complement strand
AAGTGGACTAGGTGGCAGCAACGGCGCGTGCGCGTACTATGCGCGTGCGCGCCACCATACTTGTAGCAACTATGGCAAATCTTATATCGTTTCGAAGCCCCAGATGTTAGCTTTCCAACCCAACTGGAACCGCATCATTTGGACCTCTTTAGCTCAAGTTATGGTCGTTTAAGTGTGAAGAGGTCGGCTTGACAGCTTTCCGGTTCTTTCATTTCTTCATGAGTTCTCCAACTTTTCATGCTTTCTTTCTTCATTCCCTTGATCCAATCTTTGCCTCCTAAACCTTAAATCACTTAACAAACATATCAAGGCATCTAATGGAATCAAGGAGAATTAGATTTAGCTATTTTAAGTCCTAAAAAGCATGTTTTCACTCTTAAGCGCAATTAAGGGAGAAGTTATAAAACCATGCTATTTCATTGAATAAATGTGGGTAAAAGGTGATAAAATCCCCAAAAATCAATACAAGATAAACCGTCAAAATGGGGTTTGTCACGTACTCAGGGTACAACCAGAGATCCCGATGCACTGCCCTGATGAGGAAAAAACGGTGTTCATAACGCCAACTGGGATCTATTGCTACAGGGTCATGCCATTTGGGCTGAAAAATGCGGGGGCCACCTACCAAAGATTAATGAGCAAAGTCTTTAAGGAGCATATCGGCAAGTCGGTCGAAGTGTACATCAATGATATACTGGTAAAGACGGCCAAACCGAATAGTTTGGTTACCTAGTTGGAAGTTGTATTTGGGTCGCTTCGGAAGTACAACATGAGGTTGAACCCTTTGAAGTGTGCATTTTCTATGGAAGCGGGGAAGTTCTTGGGCTTTATGATCACGCAAAGAGGAGTTAAAGCCTACCCAGACAAATGTGAAGCAATTCTCTGGATGTCAAGCCCAGGAAGCGTCAAGGACATCGAAAGACTGGCAGGTAGGCTCACGGCTTTGTCTCATTTTATCAGGGCATTGGCAGCAAAGGCCCTTCCCTTATTCAATCTAATGAAGAAAGGAATAGCCTTTGAATGGACTCCAGCTTGTGAGGAAGCCTTCAACCACTTCAAGAGAATCTTATCGAAACCATCAGTGCTCGGGGAACCAAAAGAAGGGGAGACCCTATACCTCTATCTGGCCATGACGGAGGAAGCCATGGCAGCCGTTCTGATTCGAGAAGAAGACAAAATCCAACAGCCAATGTACTTCATTAGTAAAGTGCTCCAAGGAGCGGAGTTAATAAGGTACACCAAGTTGGAAAAGTTAGCTTATGCTTTGCTAATCTTCTCTCGGAGAATAAGGCAATATTTCCAAGGGAACTCAATCACTTTGAGAATCGACCAAGCCATCAGAAAAATCTTACAAAAACCTGATCTGGTGGGTCGTATGATGACATGGGCAATAGAACTATCCCAGATTGGTGTGATTTTTACATGCATTGGCGTGATTTCCACATGCTCAAGCCTCGGGAGCTTCTGCGCCTTCGGAGTCGATGGTGTGGACCTATATAGACCAGCTACCTGTGTCGTTGTTTCAAATTGGCTCCATAAAGAAAGACTTAACTTCTCCTGCAAAAAGTTCCTTGGTCAATATTAGGCAGAGTAGCAGGACTTACGATTTTAGGAACATGCTAAAAACTTTTATCTTTTCGTGCAGACCACTAGGTACTAGTCTTTTGACTACAGCGTTGTTGGAGGATGTCTTTGGAGTGCCAACAGACCAATGCGGGGAGGATGACTTCTCTGCAGATGCAATAATGGAGATTCCACTGGTCTTTCCCTGGTGAGAATGTAACTTTTCGATGACAACGACATCATCTTCAGGGGGGAATTGGGAACAAAAATATCCAATAGGGAGTTGTCAAGCGATGATTCTTTCTAGACGGCCTTCCCTTTTTCCGCTGTGGATTTGACACTAGCTGAGATGCCCTGTTGTGGAAGCTTCCCAGCATGGCCAGACATCTGTGTGTTTTGGTCTGGCATATTTGCATAGCCACAATAGCTTTGGACATCCACAACTGTTCCCTTAGAAATTTCCCCATTTGGCCTGGAAACCATTACAATCTTATGGTGGTCTTTATAGTGTCTTTGAGTCATTTCAAGGATCCTTAGGAGCATGCCCTCAAACATCTCCAATTTTTTCTCCAAGTTTGCAATATGATCATCCACGTCAGCAACCTTATGCTCAATGCCCTGTAGAATAAGTCACATAACCATTAACTATGGACGATGTCGTATAGTAGCCACTTACGTCGTATCATTCAATCGAAAAAGGAATACTAACTTTTGACCATTACAAGGTACGCCGATGTCAAGCCAACTGATTTCATCATATGGTGTAATACCAAGTGGCATCTGAGAAAACTAGTGTGAGATTTGTGGCTAGGGTTTTTTGAAGAAAAAAGGCGGCCAAACATGGTTCTCAATAGGGGTCCACCAACAAATAAAAGTAAAGTCAACACAACGGAACACTTCATGGGCTTAGCATGACAGCCAGTACTTGGTGTTCATTCAACATCGATACACTTGATACATAAATCCACAAAACCTACAAAGAAGGGTCTCAATGCATATGATGAGCGGATATTTTATACGCTTTTTGGGGGTAATTTCATGTAGATTTTAGTATGTTTAAGTTAGTTTTTAGTATAATTTTATTAGTTTTTAGGCAAAATTCATATTTCTAGACTTTACTATGAGTTTTTGTGTTTTTCTGTAATTTTAGGTATTTTCTGGCTGAAATTGAGAGAGCTGAGCAAAAATCTGATTTAGGCTGAAAAGGGACTGCTGATGCTGTTGGATTCTGATCTCCCTGCACTCGGAATGAATTTTTTAGAGCTATAGGAGTCCAATTGGTGCGCTCTCAATTGGGTTGGAAAGTAGACATCTAGGGATTTCCAAAAATATATAATAGTCTAAACTTTGCACAAAGATAGATGACATAAACTGGCGTTCAACGCCAGTTCCATGTTGCAGTCTAGCGTTCAGCATCAGAAACAGGTTGTAGGCTAGAGTTCAACGCCAGAAACAGGTTACAACCTGGCGTTCAACTCCAGAAACAGCCCAGACACGTGAGAAGCTTAAATCTCAGCCCCGACACACACCAAGTGGGCCCCAGAAGTAGATTTCTGCACTATCTATCTTAGTTTACACATTTTCTGTAAACCTAGGTTACTAGTTTAGTATTTAAACAACTTTTAGAGAATTATTTTGGATCTCATGACATTTTTTAGATCTGAACTTTGTACTCTTTGACGGCATGAGTCTCTAAATTCCATTGTTGGGGGTGAGGAGTTCTGTAGCGTCTCGATGAATTAATGCAATTATTTATGTTTTCCATTCAAACATGCTTGTTCCTATCTAAGATATTCATTCGTGCTTCACTATGAAGAAGGTGATGATCCGTGACACTCATCACCTTTCTAAATCCATGAACGTGTGCCTGACAACCACCTCCGTTCTACATTAGATTGAATGAGTATCTCTTAGATTCCTTAATCAGAATCTTCGTGGTATAAGCTAGAACATTTTGGCGGCCACTCTTGAGGATCCGAAAAGTCTAAACCTTGTCTGTGATATTCTGAGTAGGATTCAAGGATTGAATGGCTGTGACGAGCTTCAAACTCGCGATTTTTGGGCGTGATGACAAATGCAAAAGAATCAATGGATTCTATTCCAACATGATCGAGAACCAACAGATGATTAGCCGTGCTGTGACAGAGCATTTGGACCATTTTCACTGAGAGGATGGGATGTAGCCATTGACAACGGTGACGCCCTACATACAGCTTGCCATGGAAGGAGCCTTGCGCGTGTGAAGAGGAGGACAAAGGAAAAGTTGAAATTCAGAGGACAAAGCATCTCCAAAACTCCAACATATTCTCCATTACTGCATAATAAGTATTTATTTCATGCTCTTTTACTTTTTACAATTGAAACTAAAAATTATTATTGATATTATATCCTGCCTAAGAATAATAAGATAACCATAGCTTGCTTCAAGCCAACAATCTCCGTGGGATTCGACACTTACTCACGTAAGGTATTACTTGGACGACCCAATGCACTTGCTAGTTAGTTGTGCGAAGCTGTGAGAAATAGTCAATTAATATTGGCATACACAATTTTGTGCAC
The DNA here is from genome assembly GCF_000817695.3 of Arachis duranensis. Classification (NCBI taxonomy): domain Eukaryota; kingdom Viridiplantae; phylum Streptophyta; class Magnoliopsida; order Fabales; family Fabaceae; genus Arachis; species Arachis duranensis. Next base: position 15,370,414 of record NC_029773.3, on the reverse strand, counting down.
CAAGTTTTTGGCGCCGTTGCTAGGGATTGTTTGAGTTTGAACAACTGACGGTGAATCTTGTTGCCTAGATTAGGAAAAATTTGTTCTTTTGATTTAGAGTCACTAGAATTGCATCTTTTATTATTCCTTTTAAAAACTTTTTCAAAAATATTATTTTTCTTTATTAATTTTTAGTTTTTCTGTGAAGTTTAGTGTCATGTTTTAAGTTTGGTGTCAATTGCATGCTTTTCTTTGTCTTTCAATTTTTGAATTGCATGTTCTTTGTTTTTCCTTGATCTTCAAATTGTTCTTGTCAATTTTTCTTATTTGATCTTTGGTTTTTTCTTGTTATGTGTATTTTCGTGTTTTCCTTATGCTTTTTCAAAAAAATTAGTTCTCAAAAAATATTTTTTTATTATACAATATTAAAACACGTTACATTTATAGCTCAGTTGGCTAGGGCGTTGGCTTATGTTCTTGGCAATTGGGTATCTTCCTTTTAAAACTTTTTTTTTCAAAAATAATTTTTCTTTGATTAAATCTTGTGCCAAACTTTAAGTTTGGTGTTTTCTTGTTAATCTTTCTTTAATTTTCAAAAATTTTATTGTGGTTTTCTAAAAAATTTTAAGTTTGGTGTTCCTTGGTGTTTTCCCTCCAAAATTTTCGAAAACAAGGAGCATTAGATCTAAAAATTTTAAGTCTTGCGTCTTTTGTGTCTTTTTCTCTTTCATCATAAAATTCAAAATTAAAAAAAATATATTTTTTTCTAACTATTTTTTTAAGCAAGTATTTCGAATTTTTTTCCAAAAATTTTGGATTTCATTTTTAAAATTTTAAAATTATAGCTTTTTCAAAAATACTCTAACCACTTTCTCTCTCATCACTTTTTCGAATTTCTTCATAAAATATTTTCAAATTTTTTTTCTTTTTATTTTAGTTTTTATTTTATTTTATTTTATTATTTCGAAACCTCCTCTATAATAATAAAATAAATAAAATAATTTAAGTGGAAATGAACAGTCCAAAAGGACTCTAGGGTCATATGCTAACCCAACTACTGCTTCATATGGGAGTAGTATCTGTATACCCTCTATTGGAGTTAGCAGTTTTGAGTTGAATCCTCAGCTCATTATCATGGTGCAGCAAAATTGCCAATATTCCGGTCTTCTACAGGAAGAACCTACAGAGTTTCTGGCACAGTTTTTACAAATTGCTGACACAGTACATGATAAAGAAGTAGATCAGGATGTCTACAGATTGTTGCTGTTTTCATTTGCTGTAAAAGACCAAGCTAAGATGTGGTTAAATAACCAACCTAAGGACAGCATAAAGACATGAAAACAGCTGTCAGAAATATTCCTGAATCACTATTTTCTCCAAAATAGATGACACAGCTAAGGCTGAGCATCCAAGGCTTCAAACAAGGAGATAATAAATCCCTTTATGACGCCTGGGAGAGATACAGAGAGATGCTAAGAAAATGCCCCTCTGAAATGTTTTCAGAGTGGGTACAGTTAGACATCTTCTATTATGGGCATACAGAGAAAGCTCAGATTTCTCTAGACCACTCAGCTGGTGGATCTATACACATGAGAAAGACAATAGAAGAAGCTCAAGAGCTTATTGATACAGTTGCCAGAAATCAGCATCTGTACCTAAACAGTGAACCTTCCATCAACGAAGAGGCTAAAATAATAACTGCTGAACTCAGTCCTGTAGAACAAGTTACCGAATTCAATCAGCAACTGGATTTTCTAACAAAGCAGCTAGCCGAATTCAAGGAGATACTACAAGAAACAAGAATGGGTAATATGAATATGGAAGTCCAGTTGAAGCAAACAGAACAGTAGTTATCAAAACAAATAACAGAAGAATGCCAAGCAGTTCAGTTAAGAAGTGAAAAAATATTAAATACCTCACTTCAAGGCAGCAGGAAGCCAAGAAATGAACAGACTGCTACCCAAAATTCCTCTGAAGATAGTCAAAGCCCAGAGAGGAATAATTCTGGCGCTCAAACACCAGATAATGGGTGGAAAGCTGGCATTGAACGCCCAACCCATGCTCAGTCCGGGCGTCCAACGCCAGAAACAAGTAAGGAACTGGTGTTGAATGCCCAAGGGAAGCTCAGTTCTGGCGTTCAGATGCCAGAAACAGATAATGAGTTGGCATCTAATGCCACTCCAGCTTCCACCCCTGGTATTCAAACACCAGTGGGGGATCAGACACATACAAGTGCTGATAGCAACTCCTCTAAAAAGGCTTCTCAACCCACGGCTGTAGGCAATAAACCCGTAGCAACTAAAGTTGAAGAATACAAAGCCAAAATGCCTTATCCTCAGAAACTCCGCCAAGCGGAACAGGATAAGCAATTTACTCGCTTTACAGACTATCTCAGGACTCTTGAGATAAAGATTCCATTTGTAGAGGTATTTGAGCAAATACCATCTTATTCTAAGTTCATGAAAGAGATCTTAAGTCATAAGAAGGATTGGAGGGAAACTGAGAAAGTTTACCTCACTAAAGAATGCAGTGCAGTCATTCTCAAAAGCTTACCAGAGAAGCTTAAGGATCTGGGAAGCTTTATGATACCATGCACATTAGAAGGTACTTGTACCAAGCAAGCTCTATGTGATCTTGGGGCAAGTATTAACCTAATACCTGCAGCTACTATCAAAAAGCTTGGGTTAACTGATGAAATTAAACCAACCCGGATATGTCTCCAACTTGCTGATGGCTCCATTAAATACCCATCAGGCATAATTGAAGACATGATTGTCAAGGTTGGGCCATTTGCCTTTCCCACTGACTTTGTGGTGCTGGAAATGGATGAGCACAGGAGTGCAACTCTCATTCTAGGAAGACCTTTCCTAGCAACTGGACGAACCCTCATTGACGTCCAAAAAGGGGAAGTGACCCTGAGAGTCAATGAGGACGAGTTTAAGTTGAATGTTGTCAAAGCTATGCAACATCCAGACACTCAAAATGACTGCATGAGTATTGATATTATCGACTCTCTGGTAAAAGAGGTCAATATGGCTGAGAGTCTCGAATCAGAGCTAGAGGATATCTTTAAAGATGTTCAGCCTGATCTGGAGGAACCAGAGAGAATAATAGAACCTCTGAAAATCCCTCAGGAAAAGGAAAAAACCTCCCAAACCCGAGCTCAAACCATTACCACCATCCCTGAAATATGCATTTCTGGGAGAAGGTGATACCTTTCCTGTAATCATAAGCTCTACCTTAGAGCCACAGGAAGAGGAAGCACTAATTCAAGTGCTAAGGACACACAAGACAGCTTTTGGGTGGTCCATCAGTGATCTTAAGGGCATTAGCGCAGCCAGATGCATGCATAAGATCCTATGGGAGGGTGACGCTAAGCCAGTGGTTCAACCACAGAGGCAGCTGAATCCAGCCATGAAGGAGGTGGTGCAGAAGGAAGTCACTAAATTACTAGAGGCTGGGATTATTTATCCTATTTCTGATAGCCCCTAGGTAAGTCCTGTCCAAGTCGTCCCCAAGAAGGGTGGCATGACAGTGGTTCATAATGAAAAAAATAAACTGGTTCCTACAAGAACAATTACAGGGTGGCGTATGTGTATTGATTATAGAAGGCTCAATACAGCTACCAGAAAGGATCATTTTCCTTTACCATTCATAGACCAGATGCTAGAAAGACTAGCAGGTCATGAATACTACTGCTTCCTAGAGGGATATTCAGGTTATAATTAAATTGTAGTGGATCCCCAGGATCAAGAGAAAACAACATTCACATGTCCATCTGGAGTATTTGCATACAGAAGAATGCGATTTGGTCTGTGCAATGCACCTGCAACCTTTCAAAGGTGCATGCTCTCTATTTTCTCTGATATGGTGGAAAAATTTCTGGAAGTCTTCATGGATGACTTTTCAGTGTTTGGAGACTCATTCAGCTCCTGTCTTGACCATCTAGCACTTGTCCTAAAGAGGTGCCAAGAGACTAACCTGGTTTTAAACTGGGAAAGATGTCACTTTATGGTGACTGAAGGAATTGTCCTTGGACACAAAATTTCGAAGAAGGGAATAGAGGTGGATCAAGCTAAGGTATAGGTAATTGAAAAATTACCACCACCTGCCAATGTTATGGCAATCAGAAGCTTTCTAGGGCATGCAGGATTCTATAGGAGGTCTATAAAAGATTTTTCAAAAATCGCCAAACCTCTGAGTAATCTGCTAGCTGCTGACACGCCATTTATCTTTGATAAGGAGTGTCTCTAGGTGTTTGAGACTCTAAAAGCTAAGCTGGTCATAGCACCAGTCATCTCTGCACCAAACTGGACATTACCATTTGAACTGATGAGTGATGTCAGTGACCATGCCATTGGTGCAGTATTAGGACAAAGGCATGACAAGCTTCTGCACATCATTTACTATGCCAGTCATGTTTTAAATGATGCACAGAAGAACTACACAACCACAGAAAAGGAGTTACTTGTAATGGTTTACGCCATTGACAAGTTCAGATCTTATTTAGTAGGATCAAAAGTGATTGTGTACACTGACCATGCTGCTCTTAAATATCTACTCACAAAGCAGGATTCAAAACCCAGACTCATCAGATAGGTATTGCTTCTGCAGGAGTTTGATATAGAAATAAGAGACAGAAAAGGGACAGAGAACCAAGTAGCAGATCACCTGTCCTGAATAGAACCAGTAGAAGGGGCGTCCCTCTCTCTTATTGAGATATCTGAAAACTTTCCGGATGAGCACCTCTTTGCCATCCAGGAAGTGCCATGATTCGCAGACATTGCAAACTATAAGGCAGTGAGATTCATACCCAAAGAGTACAATAGGCAGCAATCAAAGAAATTGATTACGGATGCAAAGTACTATCTTTGGGATGAGCCATATCTCTTCAAGAGATATGTAGACGGAGTAATCCGTAGATGTGTGCCTAAAGAAGAAGCACAGAAGATCCTTTGGCACTGCCATGGATCACAGTATGGAGGACATTTTGGAAGTGAGCGAACAGCCACAAGGGTCCTTGATGAGCGGATAATTTATACGCTTTTTGGCATTGTTTTTAGTATGTTTCTAGTATGTTTTAGTTAGTTTTTAGTATATTTTATTAGTTTTTAGTTAAAATTCACTTTTCTAGACTTTACTATGAGTTTGTGTGTTTTTCTGTGATTTCAGGTATTTTCTGGCTGAAATTGAGGGACTTGAGCAAAAATCTGATTCAGAGACTAAAAAGGACTGCAGATGCTGTTGGATTCTGACCTCCCTGCACTCGAAGTGGATTTTCTAGAGATACCGAAACCCAATTGGCGCGCTCTCAACGGCGTTGGAAAGTAGACATTTTGGGCTTTCCAGCAATATATAATAGTCCATACTTTGTCCAAGATTTAATGGCCCAAACCGGCGTTCAAAGTCACCATCAGAATTCCCAGCGTTAAACGCCGGAACTGGCACAAGAATGGGAGTTAAACGCCCAAACTGGCACAAAATCTGGCGTTTAACTCCAAGAGAAGTCTCTACACGAAAATGCTTCAATGCTCAGCCCAAGCACACACCAAATGAGCCCGGAAGTGGATTTTTATGTCATTTACTCATCTCTGTAGACCCTAGGCTACTAGTTCTCTATATATAGGACCTTTTGCTATTGTATTTTCATCTTTTGATCTTTGGAATCTTTTGATCACTTTAGATCTCTAGATCATCTTTGGACGTCTAGTTCTTAGATCATTGGGAGGCTGGCCTCACAGCCA
>NC_029773.3:15364273-15364616 GCF_000817695.3 Arachis duranensis | reverse complement strand
CCATAGATTAAGGTGTGGAGCTCTGCTGTACCTCGAGTATTAATGCAATTACTATTGTTTCTTCTATTCAATTCCTCTTGTTCTTGTTCTAAGATGTCACTTGTTCTTCAACTTGATGAATGTGATGATCCGTGACACTCATCATCATTCTCACCTATGAACGCGTGCCTGACAACCACCTCCGTTCTACCTTAGATTGGGTGGATATCTCTTGGATTCTTTAACCGAAATCTTCGTGGTATAAGCTAGAATTGATGGCGGAATTTAAGAGAATCCGGAAGGTCTAAACCTTGTCTATGGTATTCTGAGTAGGATTCAATGATTGAATGACTGTGACGAGCTT
>NC_029773.3:15361987-15364149 GCF_000817695.3 Arachis duranensis | reverse complement strand
TGTCGTGACAGGGTGCGTTGAACATTTCCACTGAGAGGATGGGAGGTAGCCACTGACAACGGTGAAACCCTTACATACAGCTTGCCATGGAAAGGAGTAAGAAGGATTGGATGAAGACAGTAGGAAAGCAGAGAGACGGAAGGGACCAGGCATCTTCATACGCTTATCTGAAATTCCTACCAATGAATTACATAAGTATCTCTATCTTTATCTTTATGTTTTATTCATCATTCATAACCATTTGAGTTTGCCTGACTAAGATTTACAAGGTGACCATAGCTTGCTTCATACCAACAATCTCTGTGGGATCGACCCTTACTCGCGTAAGGTTTATTACTTGGACGACCCAGTACACTTGCTGGTTAGTTGTGCGAAGTTGTGTTTATGCCATGGTATTGAACACCAAGTTTTTGGGTTCATCACCGGGGATTATTTGAGTTGTGAAAAGTATTGATCACAATTTCGTGCACCAAGTTTTTGGCGCTGTTGCCGGGGATTATTCGAGTTTTTGGCAAGCTTTTGGTCTGGTAACATCAGTGCCAAATTTTTGATCCGGCAACAGCACCAAGTTTTTGGCGCCGTTGCCAGGGATTGTTGAGTTTGGACAACTGACGGTTCATCTTGTTGCTTAGATTAGGTATTTTTTTCAGAGTTCTTAAGAATGAATTATAGTGTTTCAAGGTAATGTTCTTATCATCACCAAAGCTGATTGATCTTCATCAATTTAGCTCTTGAATGCAATGTCCTGCTGAAGCTTGGCTGACCATGTCTAATTCTTTTAGACTGAAGGCTATGAAGCCATGTCTAATCCCTGGACCGGAGTCTTAGACTAACATTGCATGATTCCTGGAATTCTCATTAAGAAAGAATTTTGATATCTTTATTTTCTTTTCCACTTAATTTTCGAAAAATCCAAAAAAAAATTTACAAAATCATAAAAACAAAAAATATTTTATGTTTCTTGTTGAGTCTAGAGTCTCATTTTAAGTTTGGTGTCAATTGCATGTTTCTGTTCTTCTTGAATTCATTCATGTGTCTTAAGTGATCTTCAAGATGTTCTTGATGATTTCATTACTCTGATCTTTAAATTCTCTTGACTTGAGTGTTTTATGTTTCTCATATGCATTCTCATTTTGTTAGTGTCAATGGTATACAAATTGCTAAGTTTGGTGTCTTGCATGCATTGTTATTTGATTTTAGTTGCATTTTGATTATTCCTCATCATTAAAAATCCAAAAATATTTTTAATTTGTGTCTTTTCAAGTCAATAATACAGAGAATTGAAGATTCAGAACATACAGCAGAGGAATTATACAGAAAAAGCTGGGCGTTCAAAACGCCCAGTGAAGAAGGGCAAACTGGCGTTTAAACGCCAGCCAGGGTGCCTGGCTGGGCGTTTAACGCCCAAAAGGGTAGTGGTTTGGGCGTTAAACGCCAGAATGTGCACCATTCTAGGCGTTTAACGCCAGGCTGGCACAAGAGGGAAGATTCTGTTTTCAGTTCAATTTTTTTCAAGTTTTCAAAATTTTTCAAAATCAAATCTTTTTAAATTGTTTTTCAATTCATATCTTCTCAATCATATCTTCTTAATCATATCTTTTTCAAAATAGTTTTCAATCAAATCTTTTTGATTTCTAATTTCAAAATCTTTTTCAAAAAATCACTTGATTTCTTTTCCACTCTTAGTTTTCGAAAATCAATTAGTGTTTTTCAAAATGTTTTCAAAATCTTTTTACTTAATTTTCGAAAATTACTTCCCCTCTTCTCACATCCTTCTATTTATGGACTAACACTATTCCTCAATGAACAATTCGAACTCCATCTCTCTTGATAAGTTTGAATTTTCTACCTCTTCCTTCTACTTTTCTTTTCATCTGACACCTCAAGGAATCTCTATATTGTGACATAGAGGATTCCATATTTTCTTGTTCTCTTTGCTTTCATATGAGCAGGAGCAAAGACAAAAGCATTCTTGTTGAGGCTGACCCTGAACCTGAAAGGACCTTGAAGCGAAAGCTAAGAGAAGCTAAGGCACAACTCTCTGTAGAGGACCTAACAGAAATCTTCAAAGAAGAAGACAAGGCAGCCGAAAACAACAACAATGCCAACAATGCAAGGAAGGTGCTGGGTGACTTTACTGCACCTACTCCCGACTTCTATGG
>NC_029773.3:15361561-15361794 GCF_000817695.3 Arachis duranensis | reverse complement strand
ATCAAGACTAATGGGGTTGACCCTGAGGTCTACAGACTTATGCTATTCCCTTTTGCTGTAAGAGACAGAGCTAGGATAGGGTTGGACTCACAACCTAAAGAAAGCCTGAACTCTTGGAAAAAGCTAGTCAATGCCTTCTTGGCAAAGTTCTTTCCACCTCAAAAATTGAGTAAGCTTAGAGTGGAAGTCCAAACCTTCAGACAGAAGGAAGGAGAATCCCTCTATGAAGCTTG
>NC_029773.3:15359337-15360407 GCF_000817695.3 Arachis duranensis | reverse complement strand
GCTACTGACATTAAAGAAGCGCTTGTTGGGAGGCAACCCAATGTTATATTTGATCTATTTTCCTTTGTTATTTTTTGTTTTCTGTAGGTTGATGATCATGAGAAGTCACAAAATCAATTGAAAAAGCAAAAACAGAATGAAAAATAGAAAGAAAAACAGCACACCCTGGAGGAAGATCTTGCTGGCGTTTAAACGCCAGTAAGGCTAGCAGATGGGCGTTTAACGCCCAGTCTGGCACCATTCTGGGCGTTTAACGCCAGAAAGGGGCACCAGACTGGCGTTAAACGCCAGAAAAGGGCAAGAAGCTGGCGTTAAATGCCAGAAATGGGCACCAGCCCGGCGTTTAACGCCAGAATTGGCATGAAGAGCAATTTTGCTCGCCACTTGGTGCAGGGATGACTTTTCCTTGACACCTCAGGATCTGTGGACCCCACAGGATCCCCACCTACCCTACCCCTCTCTCCACTCCTATATAAACCCATCTTCACTCCTTCATTTTCACACAACCTAAACACTACTTCTCCCCCTTGGCCGAACCACAAAGCCATCTCCATCTCCTTCATTTTTTCTTCTTCTACTCTCTTCTTTTTTCTTTTGCTCGAGGACGAGCAAACCTTTTAAGTTTGGTGTGGTAAAAGCATTGCTTTTTGTTTTTCCATAACCATTGATGGCATCCAAGGCCGGAGAAACCTCTAGAAAGAGGAAAGGGAAGGCAAAAGCCTCCACCTCCGAGTCATGGGAGATGGAGATATTCATCTCAAGGGTGCATCAAGACCACTTCTATGAAGTTGTGGCCTTGAAGAAGGTGATCCCCGAGGTCCCTTTCAAACTCAAAAAGAGTGAATATTCGGAGATCCGACACGAGATCCGAAGAAGAGGTTGGGAAGTTCTTACCAACCCCATTCAACAAGTCGGAATCTTAATGGTTCAAGAGTTCTATGCCAATGCATGGATCACCAAGAACCATGACCAAAGTATAAACCCGGATCCAAAGAATTGGCTTACAATGGTTCGGGAGAAATACTTAGATTTTAGTTTGGAAAATGTAAGGTTGGCATTCAACTTGCCCA
>NC_029773.3:15324152-15356724 GCF_000817695.3 Arachis duranensis | reverse complement strand
AGCTTGCCATGGAAAGGAGTAAGAAGGATTGGATGAAGACAGTAGGAAAGCAGAGAGACGGAAGGGACCAAGCATCTTCATACGCTTATCTGAAATTCCTACCAATGAATTACATAAGTATCTCTATCTTTATCTTTATGTTTTATTCATCATTCATAACCATTTGAGTTTGCCTGACTAAGATTTACAAGGTGACCATAGCTTGCTTCATACCAACAATCTCTGTGGGATCGACCCTTACTCGCGTAAGGTTTATTACTTGGACGACCCAATACACTTGCTGGTTATTTATGCGAAGTTGTGTTTATGCCATGGTATTGAACACCAAGTTTTTGGATTCATCACCGGGGATTATTTGAGTTGTGAAAAGTATTGATCACAATTTCGTGCACCAGTCCTCCAATGTGGCTTCTACTGGCCTACTCTCTATAAAGACTCCCGAGTGTTTGTACTTAATTGTGACAGTTGCCAAAGATCTGGCAATCTACCTCACAGTTATGCCATGCCTCAACAAGGGATCTTGGGGATTGGGTTGTTTGATGTATGGGGTATTGACTTCATGGGGCCTTTCCTACCATCATACTCAAACACTTATATTCTGGTGGCAGTGGATTATGTATCCAAATGGGTTGAAGCTATTGCAACACCCACTAATGATATTAAGACAGTGCTGAAATTCTTCCAGAAACACATCTTCAGCAGATTTGGTATCCCTAGAGTACTAATCAGTGATGGGGGCACTTATTTCCGCAATAAACAGCTTTTCTCTGCTTTGGTTTGATATGGAGTTAGCCACAGGGTAGCTACTCCATATCATCCACAGACAAATGGGCAAGCTGAAATCTCTAATAGAGAACTTAAAAGAATCCTGGAACGGACTGTGATTAATCGTAGAAGGGATTGGGCAAGAAGCTTGGATGATGCTCTGTGGGCATACAGAACAGCATTCAAGACTCCTATAGGAACCTCTCCATACCAGCTTGTGTATGGAAAAGCCTGTCACTTGCCAGTGAAACTGGAACATAAGCCCTACTGGGCAACCAGATTCCTAAACCTTGATGCCAAGTTAGCTAGAGAAAAACGATTGCTCCAGCTAAATGAGCTAGAGGAATTCAGACTCAATGCTTTCGAAAATGCAAAAATTTACAAAGAGAAAGCAAAAAGATGGCATGACAAGAAGCTGTCATCCAGAGTCTTTGAGCCAGGGCAGAAAGTTCTGCTATTTAATCCTAGGCTCAGATTATTCCCTGGAAAATTAAAATTCCGGTGGAGAGGTCCATATGTGATTACAAGTGTGTCACCATATGGATACGTGGAGCTTCAGGATAATGATTCTAACAAAAAGTTCATTGTTAATGGACAGAGAGTTAAACATTATCTTGAAAGCAATTTTGAGCAAGAATTCTCAAAACTGAGACTTGATCAAAGCTCAGTATAGTCCAGCTAAAGACAATAAAGAAGCGCTAGCTAGGAGGCAACCCTGCCATTAACAAGGCTTAATTGTTAATTAATTGATTTTTATAGGTTTATGTCAATTATCTTCAAGGTAAAATAGCAATTGCTTGAGTTCACAGTGTTACAGAAGGATTTGGAGGATAAAAACAGCAAATAAGGAAGCTCACTAGTGCAAAAAAAACCAGTAAGAGCTGTTTTGGGCATTGAACGCCCAAAAGAAGCATCTACTGGGTGTCCAACGCTAGTAAGGATAGCCATCTGGGCGTTAAACGCCAGAAAGAAGCATCTTCTGGGCGTTGAACGCCAGAAAGAAGCACTTTCTAGGTGTTTAACGCCAGATTTACAGCGTCCTGGGCGTTCAGAAAAATGCCCAGTGACAAAGGAGTTTCTGGCGTTCAACGCCAGCTAGAAGCAACAGCTGGGCGTTGAACGCCCAGAAGAAGCTGCAAATGGGCGTTAAACGCCCAAAACATGCAGCGTTTGGGCGTTTAACGCCAGGATTGTGGGGAGAAGGTAAATTCGTTTTGAATTCACATTTTTCCAAATTTTTATGTTCCAATTCATGATTTCTTGTATAAACATGTTACAAACTCTCATCCTTCAATTCCAAAAATTTTAATCCTAATTTCTAAAATCCCCCTTTCAAAAAAATATCAAATGTATCTTAATTCATAAACACAAATCCTTTTTCAAATCCCATCCAATTTCTTTTCAAATTTTTTTTCAAAACTCAATTATCCTTTCAAATTCATCTCAAATCTTTTTCAAAATAAAATTCAGATTTATCTTTTTCAAATATCTTTCCCAACTTTTTAAAATAAAATTATATCTTTTTCCTATCATATTTATCTTTTACAAATCATATCTTCTATCTTATCTTTCTTCAAAATTTTCGAAAACCCACCCCTCCCTTTAAATCCACAATCGGCCTCCCTCTTCTCGTCCACCATTCGATACTAGCTCTCCTTCTATCCCTCTCCTTTCCATCCTTTTGCTTGAGGACAAGCAAACCTCTAAGTTTAGTGTGTTTAACCGTGATCACTAAACCATACCCACTAAGATCATGGCTCCTAAAGGAAAACAACCCACTCCAAGAGGCAAGAAAGAGAGTATTCCAAAACCACTTTGGAATCAAGGAAAGTTCTTAACCAAAGAACATTAAGACCATTACTACAAAATAATGGGTCTAAGGTCAGTGATCTCGGAAGTCAAATTCGATCTGAAAGAAGATGAATATCCAAAGATCCAAGAGCAAATTCGAAACAGGAGCTGGGAAATCCTAGCTAATCCTGAAACAAAGGTGGGAAGAAACATGGTTCGAGAATTCTACGCTAATCTGTGGCAAATAGACAGGCAGATAATATCTGGAACTGCCCTCTATGACTATCGGACCTTGGTCAGAGGAAAGATTGTTCACATCCACCCTGACAAAATCAGGGAGATCTTTAAGCTACCTCAGTTGAAATATGACCCAGACTCCTTTAATAGGAGAATGATGAGAACAAATAAAGGCCTGGACAAGATTCTAGAGGACATATGCCTCCCTGGAACCAGGTGGACCACCAGCACCAAGGACGTCCCAAATCAACTCAAGAGAGAATATCTCAAACCAGTCGCCAGAGGCTGGCTGGACTTCATTGGGTGTTCTATACTGCCCACTAGCAACCGCTCTGAAGTCACCATTAAAAGAGCAGTGATGATCCACTGCATTATGTTGGGAAGAGAAGTGGAAGTTCATCAGCTGATTTCGTGTGAACTCTACATAATTGCAAACAAGAACTCCAAAGATGCTAAATTGGCTTATCCAAGCTTAATATCTATGCTATGTAAAGATGCTGGAGTGAAGATGGGAATAACTGAGTATATCTCAGTTGAGCGACCAATCACCAAAATATCAATGGAAAAACAACAAGTGCAGGATGACCCTATCAAGAGGAGAGCACAGGAATTCCTCCCGGAAATTCCTCAAATTGAATACTGGGAGCATCTTGAAGCATCTGTTACCAAGTTACAAGAAGCTATGAACCAAATAAAGGAAGAACAGAATAATCAAAATAGCATGCTTTGCAAATTGCTTGGGGAACAAGAAGAGCAAAGACGTGACTTGAAGGAACTTAAGCGTCAAAAATTATCTCTTGAAGGACCAAGCACCCCACAGACTAGAGGAACATCCACTTCCCAAAATAAAGGTTGTTGAGTCCTAATTTTAACTTTAACTCTGTGATATTTGTTCTTATAGGAATTTACCTTAGAAGTTATATAGGAGTAGTAGTAATTAGTATATCTATTTTGATTTTATTTCCAATTAAGCTATAAGTTATTTTTCTCATCATCATCAAACATGAATAAAATAGTAGATTTTTAGAATAAAGAAGCAATTTAATTTTTTTCGAGTTCTTAATAAGAAAAATTCTAATTATTTATATGTGGTGGCAATACTTTTTGTCTTTTGAATGAATGCTTGAACAGTGCATATTTTTTATATTAAATTTTATGAATGTTAAAATTGTTGGCTCCTGAAAAAATGATGAACAAGAGAAATATTATTGCTGATCTGAAAAATCATAAAATTAATTCTTGAAGCAAGAAAAAGTAGTGAAAAAAAAGTAAAAGAGGTAGAAAAAGCCAATAGCCCTTTAAACCAAAAGGCAAGGGTAAAAAGGATCAAAGGCTTTGAGCATCAATGGATATGAGGGCCCAAGGAAATAAATCCAGGCCTAAGCAGCTAAATCAAGTTGTTCCTAACCATATGCTTGTGGCATGCAGGTCCAAGTGAAGAGCTTGAAACTGAGTGGTTAAAGTCGTGATCCAAGGCAAAGGAGTGTGCTTAAGAACTCTGGACACCTCTAATTGGGGTCTTTAGCAAAGCTAAGTCACAATCTGAAAAGGTTCACCCGGTTATGTGTCTGTGGCATTTATGTATCTAGTAGTAATACTGGAAAACAAGGTGCTTAGGGCCACGGCCAAGACTTATAAAGTAACTGTGTTCAAGAATCAACATACTACACTAGGAGAATCAATAATAATATCTAAATTCTGAGTTCCTATGGATGCCAATCATTCTGAATTTCAAAGGATAAAGTGAGATGCCAAAACTGTTCAGAAGCAAAAAGCTACTAGTCCTGCTCATCTAATTAGAATCTGAGCTTCACTTGAAACTCTGAGATATTATTGCTTCTTAATTTCTTTTTATCCTATTTTATTTATCTAGTTGCTTGGGGACAAGCAACAGTTTAAGTTTGGTGTTGTGATGAGCGGATATTTCATATGCTTTTTGGGGGTAATTTCATGTAGATTTTAGTATGTTTTAGTTAGTTTTTAGTATAATTTTATTAGTTTTTAGGCAAAATTCATATTTTTGGACTTTACTATGATTTTGTGTGTTTTTCTATAATTTCAGGTATTTTCCGGCTGAAATTGAGGGAGCTGAGCAAAAATCTGATTTAGGCTGAAAAAGGACTGCTGATGCTGTTGGATTCTGACCTCCCTACACTCGGAATGGATTTTTTAAAGCTCCAGGAGTCCAATTGGCGCTCTCTCAATTGGGTTGAAAAGTAAACATCTAGGGCTTTCTAGGAATATATAATAGTCCATACTTTTCACGAAGATAGACGATGTAAACTGGCGTTCAACACCAGTTCCATGTTGTAGTCTGGCGTTCAGCGTCAGAAATAGGTTGCAGGCTGGAGTTCAACGCCAGAAACAGGTTACAACCTGGCGTTCAACTCCAGAAACAGCCCAGGCACGTGAGAAGCTTAAATCTCAGCCCCAGCACATACCAAGTGGACCTCAGAAGTGGATTTCTGCACTATCCATCTTAGTTTACTCATTTTCTGTAAACTTAGGTTACTTGTTTAGTATTTAAACAACTTTTAGAGAATTATTTTGGATCTCATGACATTTTTTAGATCTGAACTTTGTACTCTTTGATGGCATGAGTCTCTAAACTCCATTATTGGGGGTGAGGAGCTCTGCAGCGTCTCGATGAATTAATGCAATTATTTCTGTTTTTCATTCAAACACGCTTGTTCCTATCTAAGATGTTCATTCGCGCTTCACTATGAAGAAGGTGATGATCTGTGACACTCATCACCTTCCTTAATCCATGAACGTGTGCCTGACAACTACCTCCATTCTACATTAGATTGAATGAGTATCTCTTAGATTCCTTAATCAGAATCTTCGTGGTATAAGCTAGAACATTTTGGCGGCCACTCTTGAGGATCCGAAAAGTCTAAACCTTGTCTGTGGTATTCTGAGTAGGATTCAAGGATTGAATGGCTGTGACGAGCTTCAAACTCGCGATTGTTGGGCGTGATGACAAAAGCAAAAGAATCAATGGATTCTATTCCAACATGATCGAGAACCAACAGATGATTAGCCGTGCTGTGACAGAGCATTTGGACCATTTTCACTGAGAGGATGGGAAGTAGCCATTGACAACAGTGACGCCCTACATACAGCTTTCCATGGAAGGAGCCTTGCGTGTGTAAAGAGGAGGACAAGGGAAAAGCTGAAATTTAGAGGATAAAGCATCTCCAAAACTCCAACATATTCTCCATTACTGCATAATAAGTATTTATTTCATGTTCTTTTACTTTTTACAATTGAAACTAAAAATTATTATTGATATTATATCCTGACTAAGAATAATAAGATAACCATAGCTTGCTTAAAGCCAACAATCTCCGTGGGATTCGACCCTTACTCACAAGGTATTACTTGAACGACCCAGTGCACTTGCTGGTTAGTTGTGCGAAGCTGTGAGAAATAGTCTATTAATATTGGCATACACAATTTCGTGTACCAGCATACCTCAGCCAAATTCAATAGTCGGGTAACTAGGCCTTTCTCGTCATTTTTCGCAACGTCCCCACCGCCATGAGCAATCTGAGATAAGTGCTCTGGTGGAGGCTATCCACGGAATATCATTTTCATTAGGACGTAAAACCTTTGAAGCGATCTTTACTCACAAAAAATATGATGGCTATTCCTACGACACTCTAATCATCAACTACATTCAAGCTAGCAAAGATAGAAATAGAATAAAAAATATCACAGGTTTAACACCTACCATTTCAATATTGAGCTCCAGGTTCATATTGTTTTCCAAAATGGTGTCAAGCGGAGGATTGGTAAGAGCGTTGAGTCCCCCTTCGAACCTATATCCCATCCAAAAAGAACACAAGACACCACATGAAATTCATATTCTATGAATGGGGTAACAACAACAACACAAAAAGACCCTAACGTCCATTTATGTTGCTTACCCATGATCATTAGAGGGATCCTGAGAATTGATAAAGAAGGAATCCAAGTTTTCCATTACCCCACTGGTGTTTTGGTGGTGCTGAATGGGGGTTTCGCCTTGGGTAAGCTAAGATGAACAGAGTGTTGTGTGTATGAAGCTCACTGGGATTTGAGTGTAAAAAGGAAATGATGTGATTTACACCGATCAATGTCATGAAATGGGTAAAAAGAAAGGTAACCACTCCACTTTTTGCTTCCTGCGGTGCGTTTTCATCCGTCGGAACACCCATGGGCATTAATACTTTCTGCTACTATTCATTTTACCCGTGCACACAATCATCATCACAAAAGTTGATCCTACGGCATCCAGTGGGTCTATCTATCCACATCACAAAATGTGATTCCATGATTATAGAGTAAAAGGATGAAACAGGACTATTGTTCTACCAGTCTTCTCGATATATGTTTCGCGCCCAATTTTCACATCTCTCACTGGGCTTTAGGTATGTAGAGAATAAAAGGAGAGCAAAGACAAATTACATGAATTCCCTTTCATAGAATTAAACAATCATAACAATAAAAATCATACTCAGGGGCCCACCATGGGCAAAGTAGCCCATAACTTCAAGCCCATTTGCAGTGAAGGGAAGGGAAGCAGTTGAACGCCGAGTGGGTTCAGGTTCAGTTTTCACAATGATCATCTTGTTGTTTGGTTCCAACAACCTTTGCATTGTTTTTCCTTCGAGGGAATGAGCATCAAAACGTCTTCCAATGGTCTTCTGCATTGCCTACCATAGGCACATGATTATCATCTATCATAGGGATTAGACCATCATTTCCATTGTATCTATTCGGGAACCACATGCTACCTCTGCATCAATGGTTTGTGGGTCCCTTTCCAAAAGTCATTTTAATTTTTAGAAACCACATCCATAGGAAGCCTGCTAAAATTAGTTCCATGGGTTATTAACAAGGGTCAGTGATGACAAGTCATCTTATGCTAGTTTTACTAGCATTTTTCTTTACTTTTATTAGGTTTATTATACTTTCTTGCATGATAAGTAAGTGATTGGAGTGAAATTGTATGTGTATCATGGCTCAATCAAACATGGTCAATTTTATACAAAATCATGAGGTTTATGCACAATTTAGTTGATTTTTATGAACCTTATGATTTTGGTGAGACTTTGATTGCTTGTTTGATTAATGGCAGGTGAAGATATGATGGAAAAAAGAAGGCAAAGAAGCAAGGTGCAGACGAACACTGCGTTCATTTGAAGAACGCCACGTTCACACGCGACGCACACACGTACAAGGCACTTCCGCATGGATGAGCAATTTGAAAATCCACGCGTACGCACGCATGGCACGCACGCATGGCACGCACGCATGGATTGAGGATTAACGTTCATAAGAAATGAACGCTACGTTCACTTGGAGCGAACGCCTGCGATACTTTCAATTTTGAATTCGAAGATGGGCATCGATGCGCACGCGTGCATGGCGCGCATGCGTCAATATGACAAGAGTGGTGATGGGTGCAGACGCGTACATGACGCTGGACGCAGAAGTGGCATTTCATCATCCACGCGCACGTGCACAGGACGCGTACGCATGGGTAGTGTTCATGGCACGAATGTAGCATTCAGCTCGTGAGCGCTACCAAGGACACATACACACGCAGTACGCGCACGCGTCGATGGGGGGAAAATGCAATAGACGCGCACGCAGCAAGGGCGCACATGCGTCAGTGAATGAACGCAGCGTTCACTTTGAGAGCTCTACGTTCTCCTGAAGCAAGCCCTAACCACACCAGCAAGAAGACCCATTCTGACCCACTTCATCAGAGGCCAAAAGCCCACTCCAGGCACTTAGATGACCAAAAGTAAAAAGTGTATAAATAGAAGAACATTCAATTTCATTAAGGACATTCTCTTTGGGATATTTTTATTTTAGCTTTCTTTTAGTTCTTTCTTTGAGTTTGAGATCTGAGTTCATTTCCCTTTATGTTCTTCATTTTCTTTTTCTGCACTTTATTTTCTGTTTTGGGTACTAGAGCAATGATGAACTAACCCCAATTTCATTAGGGGAGAGCTCTATTATAATTTACATGAATCAATAAAATTCTTCTTCTTCTCAATTCATCTTTTTAGCTACTGGGTACATTCTGTTTTGATTTAGAATTCTTCACTCTAGAAGGAGACTGAATTCATGAATGCTTGTGTGAGCCTCGGAAAGGGAATCACTTGCATTAGAATTGCAGCTCTATCCTTCACTACTCTCTTGATCAACACTATTCGGGAGGAATTAAGATCTTCAGAGTTAGTGTGACTTATGGATGAGAGATTTGCACTTAACATCTTCTCATGACAATTGGATCAAGAAATTGGCAAGATTGATTGTGATTTGAGAGATTGGATTGCCAAGAAATTAGGATCCACTCAATTTCAATTTGCCATAGATCTACTAGATGATTGAGAAAGAAGTTGAGACCCAGTTGATTCATGAAGAATTATAATATCTCCAATCCCTGATGAATCACTTCTTTTGAATTTCCTTCACTTTGATTCCTCTGCATTTGCTGCAACTTACATTTACCAGTTCTGTTTTGATTCCCAATACCCAAATCCCTTTATTATTCATGCAATTTGAGTTTCCTTGTTATATAGTATTTCTGCACTTTTAATTCCTGCATTTTAAGATTCAGCTCTTTACTTTTTCTTGCACTTTAAGATTCAGAACTTTTAATTTCTTTCACCTTAAGTTTCAGTCAAATTTAGTTTCATGCCATTTACTTCTTGCCAATTTACTTTCATCAATTTAAATTCCTTGTCATTTACTTCCTGTTACATCGATTCCACTCAATTCACCAATATTTGCTTAACTAAATTCATCACCAAACTAAAGTTGCTAAATGCTTCAATCCCTGTGGGATCGACCTCACTCTTGTGAGTTATTATTACTTGACGCTACCCGGTATACTTGCCGGTTAGATTGTGTGGAAATCCAATTTTCCCCCATCAACTTTTTGGTGTCGTTGCTGGGGATTGATTAGATTGACAATGATTAAGTAAGGTGATAATCTAGATTAAGCATTTTTCTTTTATTTTTACTAAGCATACTAACTGTTTGTGATTTTGTTCAAACTAACCTTAACCTTACTCTAGCAATAGAGTGTTTTATTTTAGTTTTTGGTTTGTTTGTGTTGTATGCCAGGAGGAAGAAGAGGTGCATCTACATCCTTTGACTCTGAGACAGAGAGAACATTCTTGAGACTGAGAAGAGAAGTAAGAGGGAAGGAAGTTGTTGGAAAAGAAGAATCAGAAGAGAAGAACCAAGAAATAGATGGTAACCTCCCCAATCCACCAGAAGAGGTGGCCAACAACAATGGTCAACCTCAGAGGAGAGTTCTAGCATCTTACACCTTCCCTAATCCAAGAAACTGTGGGAGCAGTATACTCACTCCCAATGTTCATACAAATAACTTTGAGTTGAAACCTCAACTTATCACTTTAGTACAGAATAATTGTTCCTATGGAGGATGACCACTTGAAGATCCGAATCAGCACTTAGCTACCTTCCTGAGGATTTATGATACTGTCAAGACAAATGGTATGCATCCGGACATCTATAAGCTGTTGCTATTTCCATTCTCCTTGAGAGATAAGGCAGCTCAGTGGCTAGAGATATTTTCCAAAGAAAGCATCAACACCTGGGATGATTTGGAGAACAAATTTTTATCCAAATTTTACCCACCTCAAAGGATCATAATATTGAAGATAGAAGTGCAAACATTCACTCAAATGGATGGAGAATCACTCTATGAGGCATGGAAAAGATACAAATCTCTAATCAGGAAGTGTCCACCTGAGATGTTTAGTGAATGGGACAGACTTCAAAATTTCTATGAGGGATTGACCTTAAGAGCTCAAGAGTCTTTAGATTACTCAACAGAAGGTTCATTACAACTCATGAAAATAGTAGAGGAAGCCCAGAATCTCACAGACACTGTGACCAACAATCAATACTTCTATGCTCATCAAAGGCAGCGCCAACCAATACAAAAGAAGGGTGTGTTTGAGCTAGAAAGAGTAGACACCATCTTGGCACAAAACAAGTTGATGCACCAGCAAATCCAACAACAAATAGAGCTGATGACAAAGAGAATTGATGGACTCCAAGTGGCTGCAGTTTACACAGCAAGCCAACCCTCAAATGGATGGAGCCATAGTAATGAAGCCTCTGAGAAAAGACACTATGAGCAGCAATTAGAACAAGTCCAATATATGCATAACACCTCAAACTCTTCTCAGAATGAATTTCATGGAGATACATACAATCCATCATGGAAGAATCATCCTAATTTGAAGTGGGTTGATAATCAGAATTCATGGCAAAAGAATCACAATTTCAACAACTCCCGCAACATAAACAATCAATCTCATTCATCCAATAACACTAACCAATACAAAAAACCACAAAATTCTTACCAACAACCCAACAACAACTTACAAATCCACCAAAATAACTTCTTCACACCACATTTAAATTCCCAGAACAACTATTTCAACATCCCAAACAACTTCCAACAACAACCATCATATCCCAACATA
The DNA here is from genome assembly GCF_000817695.3 of Arachis duranensis. Taxonomy (NCBI): domain Eukaryota; kingdom Viridiplantae; phylum Streptophyta; class Magnoliopsida; order Fabales; family Fabaceae; genus Arachis; species Arachis duranensis. Next base: position 15,345,406 of record NC_029773.3, on the reverse strand, counting down.
CCATTTATTGACCACCATGAAACCTGGATCTCAGTTCTTGAGGCAACATTACAAGCACTTGCTCAAACCACACAGGATCTAGCAAAGGGGCAAGATAGTCTAACTAAAAGTCAAGATAGACAAGAGGTCACCATGAAGAATCTTGAAAGACAAATATGACAATTGGCCAGACAAGCTGAAAGACCAACCAATATTCTCCCAAGTGATACCATTTCAAATCCCAAAGAAGAATGCAAAGCAATTCAACACAGGAATGGAAGGACATTAGAAGGTGACAAGGCTAACAATAAAGAAGGGATGACAGCCGAGGAGAAAGACCAGGAGAATCTCAACAAGAAGGAGGAAGAACCACAAGCCTCAAAGAAGGGAAAACAAGTCATGGAAGAGCATCCACAAGAGAAGAAGAAAGAGGTGAAGCCTTATACTCCCCCCTTCCATATCCTCAAAGATTCAGAAAAAAAGCTTAAGGATCAATAATTTCCCAAGTTCCTAGAAGTTTTTAAGAAGCTGAAAATCAATATCGCACTTGCTGAAGCATTGGAGCAGATGCCTCTATATGTAAAGTTTCTCAAGGAGCTCATTAACAAGAAGAGAAGCTAGAATGAAAAGGAAACAGTGATCTTGACCCAAGAATGCAGTGCAGTGATCCAGAGAGGTTTACCACCAAAGCTTAAACATCCTCGGAGTTTCATCATATCTTGCACCATAGGAAATATGACATTGGAAAAAGCTCTATGTGATTTAGGTGCTAGCATCAACCTGATGCCTCTCTCATTAATGAAGAAGCTTGCAATAGAAAAAGTTAAGCCCACAAGAATGTCACTCCAAATGGCTGATAGATCACTCCAAATGTTCAGAGAGAAGTAGAGAACGCCATCACCCATCACGATCTCACCGGCGCACACGGCCAAACGGGTTCGCCGTCGTGCAGTCAGCTCCGTCGCGCAGTGAGCTCCATCGCGCAATCACTTCCTTTGGTTCTTTGATTTTCAAGTTGCTTGCTGCTTCAATTTGAGGGGATTTTGAATTTTGGTTTAAGCTGTGATTGAAGGTTCTTTGGTTTGGGTATTCTTCACTTTCCTGGAAGCTTAGCTTTTAATTCATTGATCTATTATTTTTTGGTTCTTTTGATTTTCAAGTTGCTTGCTGCTTCAATTTGAGGGAATTCTGAATTTTGGTTTAAGCTGTGATTGAAGGTTCTTTGGTTTGGGTATTCTTCACTTTCCTGGAAGCTTAGCTTTTAATTCGTTGAGATCAAATTATTATTTTCAACCTTGGTGATTTTTAGATATTCTTTTTGGTTGCTTTCTTTTTAAATGTTTCAATTGGTGTTATTGTGTTGTTGCTGTGATTTAAATGTTCTTTTTTATTCTTTCTTTTTCTTGAATGCCTAGTCAATGCTTGATTGATTAGCTTTGCTCACTGATTATATTTGATGATAAATTTTAGATTTATAACTCTATTGCTGCTTTATTGTATGTTTGTATAGTTAAATTTTATTAAAGTTTCTTGAATTTTTACTATGTTACTGATTCAAAGTTTTTTTAGTTTTGTTCATTGTTTGGTTGCACTGTCCCTGCTCTTGATCTCTGCCGACTTGCTGCCCCTCCTTTGTGTTGGATTTTTTTTGTTTCAGCTGTTGTGTTTTTGTTTCAGGTCCTGTTGTGTTTGTTGTGCAATACTATCAATTTGTTTTACTTTTTGACTTAGCTACATTAAGATAATATTTTCTATCTTTAACTTGTGCATTATATTTTATATTAGACTATAATTATGTTTTAATGTGTTTATTTATATTTTATTTTATTATAAAACGGTTTTTTCGGTTCAACCACAGTCAAACCGGTTGAACCTATGAACCAGTGAACCAATAACTAGAGCGGTTTAGTTTTCCAGTGATCATCAGCTCTGCCTTAAGTGAAGAAGAAGAAGGAAAACTTCTAATTATACTAAAAGATCACAAAGATGCATCCAGTGGTACAACCTCAGAGAAGATTAAACCCAACCATGAAGGAGGTAGTCCAGAAGGAAGTAATGAAATTGTGGAATGTTAGAATTATCTATCCAATTTCTGATAGCTCATGGATCAGCCCAGTTCAAGTGGTGCCAAAGAAAGGTGGGATGACTGTCATTGTTAATGAGAAGAATGAGCTCATTCCCACAAGAACAGTGACAGGATGGAGGATGTGTATTGATTATAGAAGGCTGAATGATGCCACAAGAAAAGACCACTTCCCTCTCCCCTTCATTGACCAAATGCTTGAAAGGTTGGCCGGCCACGCCTATTACTGTTTCCTGGATGGATATTCTGGTTACAATCAAATAGTGGTTGACCCCATGGATCAATAGAAACTTCATTCACTTGTCCCTTTGGAGTCTTTGCATACAGAAGAATGCCATTCGGGTTGTGTAATGCCCCAACTACCTTTCAGAGATGCATGTTATCAATCTTCTCAGATATGGTAGAAAATTTTATTGAAGTCTTTATAGATGATTTCTCTGTTTTTGTAATACTTTCGATACTTGTTTGCATCATCTTACCCTAGTTTTAAAAAGGTGCCAAGAAACCAATTTGGTTTTAAACTAGGAGAAATGCCATTTTATGGTACCCGAAGGAATTGTTCTTGGTCATAAAGTTTCAAAAAGAGGTATAGATGTTGACAAGGCAAAAGTAGAAATCATAGAGAGACTTCCACTACCAACTAATGTGAGAGCTCTTAAAAGTTTCCTAGGGCATGCTGGATTCTATAGAAGATTCATCACAGATTTTTTCAAAATAGCTAAACCACTAAGCAATTTACTCGTGGTTGATAATCCTTTTGTTTTTTATGAAAGCTGTAAGCATGCCTTTGAAACTTTAAAAACAAAACTCACAACAGCACCAATCATCACACCCCCAAATTGGGAATTATCCTTTGAACTCATGTGTGATGTAAGTGACCTTACAATTGGTGCTGTGTTGGGACAAAGGAAGGGCAATCGGCACCATGTCATCTACTATGCAAGCAAGGTATTGAATGAGGCACAAAAAAATTATACTACAACAGAGAAGGAATTATTGGCTGTTGTTTATGCATGTGATAAGTTTAGACCATACTTGATTGGATCTAAAATTTTAGTCTATACTGATCATGCTGTCCTTAAGTATTTAATGTCAAAACAGGATGTCAAACCAAGGTTCATCAGATGGATATTACTCCTGCAAGAGTTTGATATTGAGATAAAGGATAGAAAAGGGAGTAAAAATTAAGTTGCTGATCATCTATCAAGGCTGCCGCAAGGGACTAATCAGGAAGCTGCCCAACCAGTAAATGAAAGCTTTCCAGACGAACACCTCTTGCGAATTCAACAAGTTCCTTGGTTTGCTGATATTGCGAACTACAAGGTTGGAAGGAAAATTCCTCAAGGGTTCATTAAACAACAAGAGAAGAAGCTGCTTAATGAAGCTAGAAAATTTTTGTGGGATGAACCATTTTTGTTTAGAAGGTGTCCAGATGGGGTGATTAGAAGGTGCATCCCTAAGAATGAGATGAAAGACATATTGTGGCACTGTCATGGTTCAGCTTATGGTGGACATTTTGGTCAGAGAGAACAGCAGCTAAAGTGCTTCAAAGTGGATTTTATTGGCCAACAATATTCAAAGATGCTAGAGACTTTGTGCACCAATGCAATGAAATCCAATTTTTCCCATCAGTCAGTGCAACTAATCCCATACTTTAAACTACAGGTATAACTACAGGTATTTATTTAAGATAAACACATTTTGGTTTCAAATGAAATATTTTAATGAAGATAAAATTGTGCATTAGTCACCTGGAACAAACTAAGAGGCAAGTTATTCATCAAAATACTCTCTGTTCTTGTTACCCATTTTTTAATATACAAAACAAATTTTATTTTTCGATATGTCACACTTTAAAAGACACGATTGATTTCTATTGTCCTAACTTTTGTACTTGATTGTGGATTTAAAAAGTTACTTTCTTTATTTAATTATAAACTTAAAGAAAACATGAAGGCAAAAAAATAAAGGTATTTAACAAATACAAATGGAATTCTACTTACAGATTCACTTTTATAATTTTTTTAATTTAATTTTATTAGGAGAATATTAATTGTTTAATTTAAAAATAATATTTTTAAACAGTTAACTTTTTTGAAATTGAATAAACATAATCAATCATATGATTACTATATTACGAGTACACTTATTATTATCAAACTTAATTAAATTTTAATTTAAATTATATCTATTTAATTTTCAAATTAAAAAACACAAATATACCTTTTTATAATTTTAATTTTTGATGCCATTAGGAAGACCAAATTAAATAAAAATAGTACTAATGTCGGCGAAAGCTAGTGCACTCCAGGTAAAGTAGGGAGTGCAGCACTCTTTAAAAGTTAACCTACTATCAAAAGTGATTAGGTAAATTAAATTTATTTATTATTGTTATTATTTTTTTTGTTATGGGGTGAACAAACAAACCGACATTAACAAAAAAAACTAATTCGCTCGTTTAATAGAGGACTATCTTTACACACAAAAAATACCCAGAAAATTTTAATCCAATTCCTCCATTACTCTCTTATTGTTGATGTGATGTCTTCAAGCATTTTCACTGTTTTGTTTACTAGTAGGTGTTTTTACTATTGTTTTGTCTAGCCACAGATTTTGACGCTCTTAAACCCACTCCATTCCACCTCTACTATAAATGGACTTTCAAAGCCGAAAAAATTTCTGCCATAGAAAAGAAAGACGCTGTCTGTCGCTGCTGCTAGTTAGCTAACTCCAAACTGATTCTGTAGAAGAACCGGTCTCCATGAAGGTGCCATAATTCTCAAATGATGACGCAGTCAAAGCACAAAATACATGACAGTTATAACAAATTCATTATCTTTTATTTCAAATTATCCTCAACTTGTACTTAATAGAATGAAAAATTAAAATATAATTTTATTTAAACAATTATTTGTATTATTTTTTATTAATTTATTCAAAAAATAATTAAATTTTGAAGCTAATTGGTATAAAATATTACAGATATAAAACTAAAAGAAATTCTTAAATATTACTAAGATAAAATTATGTAATTAACTTTTTTAAATATTAGTTATTTATTTTGCATGTAATATAGAAAGGTTTAATTATTCTTTTAGTCCCTATAGTTTTGCAAAATTTTTAATTAGGTTCTTATATTTTTTTCCTTTTAATTGAGTCACTGTACCATTTTTTTTCAATTAGGTCCCTCTGGTAGTAATTGGCTTAATTATACAGGGATCCAACTAAAGAAAAATTTAATGCAGGGACTCAAAAAAAAGAAAAAAAGTATAGAGACTCAGTTAAAAAAATAATTCGTGCAAGGACTTAATTAAAAAGAAAAAAAGTATAGGGACCTAATTAAAAATTTTGCAAAACTATAGGGACTAACAGAATAATTAAACTATATAGAAATAAATGAATATAATACTTATTTAGTAGACTGAGTTATGTAAAATATTTTTATTGCCATATTATTTGATGAACCAAAGAAAGAAAATGTTATTTTAAGAAAACCTAACAATATATTTTTAATAATATTATTAATACAAAATAATACATTTTAAATGTTCTTTTAAATAGTATATATTATTTAAAACAATATAAGTATTCCAAATAATATATTTATTAATAATGCTCTACATCAATGTAAAAAATGCATCTAAGTTATTTAAGCAATATTGGCCAGACGCGCTCTCCTCCCCCCCACTCGTTTGTCATACACGCGCTACATATAACGTGCTGCAACCTAAAGCTTTGTTCAACGTAAATCTTCTGCTGCAACGTAAACCTTCTTCTCTGCTCGCGTTTTCTTCTTCGCGTTCTTCCTTATCGATCTGCATTGCCTTCGTTGTTCTCCTCTCGTCGCATTCATCTTTTTGTTTTCTTCTTTCAATCTGGTTATGTTGCATTTATCTTCTTCCTATTCTTCTTCATTTTCTTTTTTGATCTACACTTCTGAATCAAAACAATGAATGACTCAACTTCAAATCTGTTGAATGAGACTGATTTGGATTATTCTTCTGAAACGAATCAAACTACAAAATTTGGATTATTCAATTTTGAATTGAATTGAATTGAATGGAATGCAATTGCTAATTTGAATTGAATTGAATGGACAGAGGTGTATTGAATTGAATTGAATTGAATTGATAATATGTAAATTATAGGCAGAGCTGTTTGAATTTAATTTTATATAATGGATTATGTTTTGTTCACTCAGTACTATACAATTATTTTACCATGAGGAGGCGTTCGGTTCATTATGCAGAAAGTTGAATTTGAATTTGATTTTATATAATGGATTATGTTTTGTTCACTCAGTACTATACAATTGTTTCACCATGAGTACGTGTTCGATTCATTACGTGGAAAGCTGTTTGAATTTGATTTTATATGATGGATTATGTTTCGTTCATTCAGTACTATACAATTGTTTCACCATAATGACATGTTCGATTCATTATGCAAAAAGCTGTTTTAATTTAAATTTATATAATGGATTATGTTTCGTTCATTCAGTACTATACAATTATTTCACTATGATTATGTGTTAGGTTTATTATGCAGTTTTTATTTTGAACTTCAACCCAATATCTGAGACTTATAAAAAAATTCTAAAATTTGTAAAAAATGATTAACCTGATTAACAGGTTACCTTTTTAAATCCAGACCATTCAAATAAAATATAACAAATGAAGAGTTTAGATTTAACGAATTTACAAGGTGTACAGCACTCCATACTTACTAAAAAGTGTTTAAGAATGAACCAACAAACTATAATCGAAAGAGTACTAAATTTAAATACACAAATTTATGTTTTTTTTAAAAAATAGTCAAAACGGTCTTAAAAAAAATTAAAATTTTGCGTAACATAAATTTATATCTTTTTGAGTAACATGAATTTAAGTTTTTTTTTTTTTGCTTATATAATCTTAATTATTAATTCCATTAGAAAGATCAAATTAGATAAAGAAAAAGTATATCAATTTATATTTTATCAATTTATTTTTAAAATAGGATGCGGATGTATATAACCTTTATTTATATCTATTTTTAGATTGGATTACTCTAATTTCTTTTTATAATAATATTTTCGAATGCATTAAATATAGATGACTAATTATTTTCATTTTTTCATTAACACAAAAAATATATAGTAAAATGGTAAACAAAAAACTTTAAACCATTCAATTATTATTCGCCTTTCATAACATACACAATAAATTATAAAACAGTAAATAAATTGCCTTTAATCTATGAAAAACCTCAATCCTATGATATTTTTTAAAAAAACACAACTAACCCTAACCAAATCCTTATCCCAGTCCCGTCTGCAAATTTCAAAATATATACATTTTCTCCTTTTTTCTGAAACCTTACTCTATCAATCAAACTATGCTTGCTTTTTTAACAAGTGAAGATTAAATTCTGATTTTCTGTCAATGCCATGTACATCAAAACCCTTTTCAAAATCTAAATTTTATCATGCCCCATCCAATACTAACCATCACCCTTCACATTTATGTAACTCCTACGTATATAAATGTACCCATTGCCATAGCGGCCAAACACGAAACAAAAAGAAAATATTATTCAAATGGAGACTACACAGAAAATGCCAGACTATTATTGTGTCTTCGCCGAATGGGTCCCCAGGACCTACAACTCCTTCGAGGAGGTTCAAGAGCAGATCCGTGACTTCCATGATCCATCTTGGACCAAGTTTGCAACTTTCGAAAATGCCGACAAAGCCTTGGTCCTCTTCTTCGGCGAAGGGGACTACAATCGTGGTATCAACCTCATAAACAACGGCTACGCGCCGGAACCAGTTTCCCAGGATCATCTCCGTGATAGACAGCGTCTTGCTTTGCGAGCCCTACATGAAAGGTTCCGCCACGAGGACCAGTTCCCCTTCCATGCTACCTGCGTAGCAAGTTCCTCGTGCACGTAACTCGCTTTACATGCATACTCTAAACACATCTTATTTCCTTCCAGGTCTTGATGACTGCTACATTGTTTTCCTAGGTGAAGGCCTTGCCTTCAAAAAACTCGCTAACGCTCACCTCCTCAGCTTCAGCATGCAAAAATTACTCACTGATGTTTGTGACAAGCTTGACATTCTAGAGCCGCTGTACCGAGCTATCACAAAGACCTCCCGCGACGGTCGGACATGTTACCGCCACCTCACCTCCCTTGTCCCTCCAACGTCTCAAGATGCTTTGGTTGAGTCCGGCCAAATTGCCTTCGATGAGGAAACAAGCGTTGAAGACGCAGCGAGAATGACCCTACGCGCACTCTGTGCCAGCGTAGATGTCGTTGTGTATGACTACAACTACGATATTGTCCAAACTTTGACAAACAAGTATGCCAATCTCGCCAACGACTACCGCAACATCCTGCAAAAGGAAAGACAAATTTATCGGTCTCAAACTCCACCGACGAGACACAAGAACAGGTTTTTTATCTCGATACAATCACCTATCGCAGCCTGGGTGCATCCACCTCGACCGTCACACCCAAAATGGACTGATCTTTTTTAACACTGCCTACTGCAATTGCATCTCCGCTCCACGCTTAAAATAACATCCCAAACCTTGAAGCCTCTCTCCTGTTACTCACCATTGCCTACTTACTGTTTCTCACATATGGTTCTTGCTTGTTGGTTGCCTTTTTTCCTATCATCACCTTCACTAGTTTTCTCGTGTCTCTTTGTATAGTAAAACTTCTACAAAGTCTGCTGTAGTTTCAATGTCTCAGTCTATAGTTTATTAATATTCTAAGACTAGGCTTGGCTTAAAAATTACAGTCCACAGACGTTAAAATTTTTTTTATCTGTCTACATATCCAACACGTCTAACATGTCCCAATGTGTAAATTAAACGTGGTAAGTAATAACATTGGTGTTTTATTTCATGGGATACAAAGAGGTAAATTCATGAAAAACCATCCAACTTAATCATCAACACAATTTGCAATCAGAACTTGGGTTTTGAATTTTTTTTCCATACAATACTTCAAAAATTATTTTTGTCAAAAAAATTAATCTCTCATGTTTTTAATCAAATTTTTAATATGCATATAAGCATATTAAATACATAAGTCACTCACAAATTTTATTATAATATAATTCTATTACAAAAAATTTGCTTTAACATAAATTTACTAACTAATTTTATTATGGGCTCACGCTATTCAATATACCTCATACTTACCACCCTTCTCTTTCAAAATTTGATAGTAACTCAATGAAATAATTTATCACTGTGTACTAATCACTCTCTACTCTATATATTTCTAATTATTTAAGCACTAATTACAAGACAGTAAATAATAACAGCACAAAAACACTTACTAGCTAAACCATTTTCCTATACTCTTTTCCTAAATAGCACCAACAACAAAAATATGTTCACATTATATTTTTGGAAAGCACCAATTTAGAACTATAACAACAACAACAAAGCCTTGTCCCACTAAGTGGGGTCGGCTACATGAATCAAATGACGCCATTGTGCTCTGTCATGTATCATGTCTACAGAAATATTGTTTACATGTAGATCTCGTTTGACCACCTCATGAATGGTCTTCTTAGGTCTTTTATAAAATTCAACTGACCCAAACCATGGAACATGGCTCAATCGCAGCGGAAAAGGAACCAAAAAAAAAATTTACAGCCCCAAGCTAACTCCACTCCACTCGCTTTGGCATAGCACGCCACTACAACTTCCAAGCGTCAACTCACCTTTGGACATATACACCAACTCCTTGCTTACTGAATGAATAACTTTTCAGTCTGTTGAGACTCCACCATGAGTACTGCAGACTCTCGTCCACCAAGTACCACGTGCCCTCAATCTTCACTATTTCACTATTTTATATTATATCTAAACGATTCAAGAATGCGGAACATCACGTACCGCACAAACACAATGCCATACGTGAACACCTTCCTATAATATATATGGTTATATACACATATTGACGCACACACATAACGCAAATAATTTCATACTGCGTGCAACAATTTTATATATAATATAAATAACACATATATGCATATTTATCCCAAAAAAAATTAAACCAAGTATTTTTTATGATTAAATTAAGAATGACAATGATACCACTAGTTAGAATAAATTATTTTATTAATCCAAATCATTCATATTGAATCACTAAAATTATATATCATAAGCGTATTTTTATTCATAAAAATTAGAAATTAAAAATTAATAAAATAGTTGTCTCAATCTTTCTCAACCAAAACCTTTTGTATCCATAATAGGGCAGTTGAATTGCAACTCTTCTAATGGAAAAAGAGTTGTTAAGGTGCCTTTGGTATGTTGGGGACCAAAATCTGAAGTCACTATTTATATTTGAGCATGGAACTCACTAACCCTGAAACTCAAATAAAAATAGTATTTAAAATCCAAAAGATAGTATTTGATTTTATTCTCATCTAATTTCAAATTAAAAGTAATTATGACTTATTTAATTTAACATTTATAACAATAAATGAGATCACCCTTATATAAGTCATTTAATTTGAAATAGTATAATTTATGATTATAATTAATATATGTATTGTCCACAAACAAATTAAAAAATTAAATAATTTTTCAACAAAAAATTGTATACTATATCAATGAAATATGCACAACACATAAATTTTAGTGTGCCAAACAAAAATCTTGGTGCCTAAAATTTTGATGTGTAGTACAGAAATTTTTAAAAGACTACACACCTAGAATATTGACTCATCCAACTAACAAGATATATTCGCACTAAAAATTTGTATGTTATGTGCAAAAATTTGTGTATATAAAAAAATTTATATACTATATGTAATAATTTGTATATCAATAAATTTATGTTATGTATAAAATTTTGTGTTATGTTTTAAAAATTTGTGTGTTATATTTATACATTTTTGTATTCTCTAATAAAAATTTGTGCATTATAAAAACATAAAAGTTCTATATCCATGTAATTTTTTCATCCAAACTATACAAGTAATTTCAATCAGACGCGCCTCCCCAACCCCCTTACGCATTTGTTATATACGCGCCTCATATAACGTAAACCTTGTTCTCTTCTCGCGTTTTCGTTCTTCTTCTTCTTCTTCTTCTTCTTCTTCTTCTTCTTCTTCAACCTAATAAAATTCGTCGTTCTCCTCTGTTCGCGCTTTTCTTCTCTGCTCGCATTCTTCATTATTGATCTGCATTGAATTCAACGTAATAAGCTCCGTTATTCTTCTTCTTCATTTTCTTTTTCGATCTACACTTCTGAATAGAAACAATGAATGATTCAACTTCAAATCAGTTGAATGAGGTTATTACGTTAAGACAGCTAGGGAATGATTGTTGCATGCTATCACAATAATCTTAAACACTGAACAAAGTAAAAGGAGGCCATCGAACCGAACAATATTCATTTGGTGAATCAAAATCACAAATGCCACCGAACCGAACAATGTTATGTGGTGAATAAATGGCGATCAATTTTCAATCAACAAGAATAGTATTTCTCATCATCTTCCTCCTCATCCTTCTTCTTTCAAATTTGCGCACGTAAGTTCTTTCGTTATAATCATCACCAACAACACCAATATTTTGCTCGGTTAAGTGGAGTTGCTCATTTTGATTCACTTGATTGTTAATGTATTCAGTTGAGTCCTTGTGCATGCATAAATGTTTCTTATTGATTGAATGTTTATCACGTTTTATTCAGCACATGATTGGTGTTCGGTTCAGTGGTGTTGGTCATTTCGGTTCACCTGATTGTTATGTGTTCAGTTGACTTCTTTTGCATAGAAAAATGCTATTCTTGATTATTGAATGTTTATGTCGTTTTATTCAGCACATGAATGTTGCTCGATTCAGTGGAGTTGTTCATTTTGATTTACTTGATTGTTAGTGTGTTCAATTGAGTCCTTGTGCATGTAGAAATATTTTCTTGATGATTAAATATTTATGACATTTTATTTAGCACATGAATGATGTTCGGTTCAATGGAGTTGGCCATTTCGGTTCATTTCTGTTCTGCACAATTTAAAACTCTTCCTCCTCATCTTCTACTGTTTTTTCACCATGGAGAGAAAGAGGAAAAGACAAAAAAAATACAGCAGCAATAACAACAAAAGAATGAAGATAAGGAGAAAACACGTGAAGAAGAAGGAACACGAAAAAGAAGGAGGAGGAAGGCGAATCTCTGTTACTATTTTCGTTCGTTTCTGGTTGTTCCTTGCCAAATCTTCTCGCGATTCTTCTCCAATAATGGTTTTCGCAGAGAACGTGACTGAAGTTTGAGTAATTTTGAGAGAGATTCGAAGAGAATGAGCGGTTTTGTGTTGAGTAAGAAGTAACGTTTTTTCCTAATGAGTGCAAAGTAACGAAGAATTTTCGAGTGCATATTTTTACTCATTATTAATACGCGTAATTTTATTTAGACTTAGACCAACTTGATTACATGGTTATATAAATGTGTAGCATACCCGTTATAAAAATTACGAAAAAAGAAAAGTAACATATGCGTGCATCTTTTAGATTTTATTTTAAAAATGCTTACACACACAGCATCGGTAATAAATTAACTAGCAAACAGATCTCAAAAACTATAACATGACAAAAAAAAGGATTGAAAGGATGAAAAGACAAGAAAACCCCTGAAACGTTTGCCAATCCAATCATAAATATTCACAACCACTCTCAATAAATAATAATTTACTGGTGGCCGATCTATTTGAACAAATATTCTATACTTTTCAAGATCTGTTAGTAAATTTTTTAAGAGTAAATTATTAAAATAGTATCTAAAATTTGTATTGTTTATGAAACAAATTTTAAGAAACATTAACGATAAATAAATTTTTAAAAAATAATTTTAGAAATTAAATTTTGATTAAAATTTTTATAATTATTATTAAAAAAATAAGATATTTTTATTTTTAAAATTTAATAAATTTTTTGTCAAGTGAATTTCTTTTAAAATAATTATTGTGAATGATTATATTTTTGAAAAATAAAAAAATTTACAGATTAAATTTTACTCCGAAATTTTTATACATCTTTTAAATATTTATTCAAATGTTGTCACAAAAAATTTAAAACTAATAGATAAGTCATTTGTTAAATATGAAACTTGTTTTTGTTACTTATAAAAATTATAATATTTATTAATTTTTTGTTACATTTTCAATTCATTCAAAGATTATTTTGTCAATAGCATCTTTCAGGAACTTTTTTTGTCAGCAACTAAATTTTTCGAATGCCAAATTGATAGTTAATCATTTTTTTAATAATCATACTATATATACAAAAAAATTAACTATCAAATCAATTATTGATGTAAAATATATATTAAAATATAAAATATGCATTTAAAATAAATTACATAAATACATAATAATTAATTTATTAACTGATTTTTTATATGCATATTGTTTTTCTAAATAACTTTTATGAACATCAAACATCAAAATCTTTAGAACCATCTTGACGGTTAAGTTTGATGATGGAGGTTTAAGGAAGTTGAACTTAAAATCCACTCCTTTCGCACTGGAAACTTTTATATTCCAGTTAATTAATCTCAAAAAAGAATTTACATTGAATGAAATCTTGAAAAAAAAGACATTATCCTCTAAAATAGCTGACCCAAACACACACACACGCACCAAGTTGAATTGGAGAAATAACATAACAATTTCTGAATTCGAATTAAAATGATAAATAAATAAAGTTTCTCATACAATAAGCTTCAAATGTAACAAGGGCAGGTGACGTTTAGGTTTTCTCTTGAAAATACAATTACTTACGAATTTGACTGATGATTATAAGAACTTAGTGCAAAAGATGAATTAAAATGGTGCACCAATAATAATAATAATAATAATAATAGTTAACAAGTTACAGATTTTAGAATTAAAAAAAAAATAATAATTCACAAATGTCAAGTTCAGCACAATTAACATGCCAGTCATTGCACTCCAATGTTATAGTGGGACAAAGGCTTTTGCTATCATCAATGTAAAAAGAAAAACATGAATATACATTGGTATCCGGTATTCACTGAGACACTGACATCGACAGGTATCAGTTTTACTGTCTAACATATTTGACAATGCATACTGTAAGAGATTTACAATTCAATTTGTGGTAGCCACTGAAAAACAGCACTCATTTCAAGCCACCTTGAGATAGAGCACTTTGATCTTCAAATTTTCCTCTTAAACCATTAGTTATGTAATATAGCATCAAAAGTGATTTTAAAACATGTAACTAGTCAAAATGCTAGGGCATGAGTTATGTATGGCTCCAACATTACTATTGACTTGTTTGTTATGACTTAGGAGAAATCCTCTTCTCACTGTTAGATACCTCTAATTGGGGTGGCAAGAGCTTCATAAAGCTTCCTTGAGAAGATTGTCTGGTTGAAGATGTTTCAGGAACTTCAGATAATTCTGATATCTCTGAATCGGACTCTGTCACAATCAGCATGACAGAATTTATGGTTACATTGCAAGAAACAGAAGGGTATCATACAAAAAACAAGAGAAAAAAGTGGTATAAATGAAAACAGTGTTTGAATTTTGAAATAATTAAAATGGTCACAGAAGAAAGAGCCTACCAAAAAGTGACTTAATGGATGGCCTATTTGTTTTGTTCTGTTTCCTCTTTAGTTCAGCTGCAAAATAAGTGGATAGCAAGGTCAAGAACGAAGGCTTGTCTCCAAGGAAATCAAATTCAGGAGTTTATCTAAGTTATTGGAGCTTAGGTAATAATAAATTATAATATAAATAAATCCATGATGAAACCCTAAATATAAAAATTCATTTCGCAATATCATAATGACATAAAAATTAAAATAATAAAAACTAAAAGATCTTTCCTTTAGGATGATAACATATGAATCAGCAAGTATATACACCGAAACCCAAAATATCTTTATCTTTTCTGTATAGGCCTACCAACTTGGGCTTTGCATTCTCCCTGAAGCATGCCACCCAATTGATTTGAATTGCAAAATTATATTTTGTTTCAAGGTGGGAAGAATAATACAATATCATACAAGTTTCTTAACATGAAGTTCTGGACCAAATCTTCCACATTCGTTGGTTATTCCAAAAAGGTTAACCTAGACCTATTTACTAGTAATTTTGTTTGGATAACTAATGCTTTTAATAGTTTCTTCTCTGGTGACAAGATTTTTATTATTTAGTTACCTATTAGAAGGAATAGTGATCTTCCAGTTCCACACACTTGTATATTTATTAAGGAGAAAATTTAAACTCTATGCTTCAAACAACAGATGAGCATAGAAATAAAGGAAATTGTATGCAGTTGAACTAGCTAGTTGAAGGAAGAATCACTGATGTAGTCATTTAGAAACTAATGGTAAGATAATTAATTAGACATAGAAACGGTTAATCATGTTAATGATTTTTAATATATTGAACCATTCACTGAGTGTTTCTAGAGAAACATCCTAACCAAGAGTTCCTTATTCGTAATTCAAATGTAAACATTAATATCCCCTTTTTTTTTAGGAAAAAAATCTCAAATAAGAATTCTAATTAAAGCAGACTTCATCAACATAATAAATTAATATGAATAAGTGAAAAGAAAAGAAATAGCAGTTTACCCATCCCAGGAACTTGATAGTCGTTGACAATTTCAAAGTTCTTGTATGTGTATCCAACAAAATTCAAGTCCTTAGATGAAAGCATCTGTAATGAACAGACAAGCAAGACAAAAGAATAAGAAAAAGGAAATGGGGAGTGGGAAAATATCTGTAATGAGAAATCGATAACTAATATACTTTGTTCTTCCGAATACTGCCAGGTACCAAAGCATTATTAAAACAACATAAGAGATCATCAACCAACAGAATGTTGAGCAGATGCTAAGCTGATCCTACGGATAACTTGATGACAATTTCAAAGAGAGAAGGTAATAACTAAGTTTACCTTCCTCCACGGACCATGTCTTGATGATGATTGAGCTTGGATGTCTGACTGCAGATGCAAAAGGTAAAAAGAGAAAAAATCAAATAATGTGAATGGGCTTAGATAAGTGGCAACACAAAATAAGGGAGTTTACGAAAGAACATAAATAGTCAAATACCTCTTCAAACTTCTCAAAGTTCTGAGTATCTAGCTCATTATTTACTTCTGGAATAAATGCAGCTTCCATTTGATACAGCTTATCCCATTCAACACCATTGAAGAATGGGTGAGCCTGGAGACAACACAAAGATAACCTATATATCCAGATACATAATATAACAAATCGAAGAATCTAGAAAAGGACACACCGTACAACACCTTTATTTCATCTGCACCTTTGGACCCCAATCTGTGGTTTACATTGCACAGGAGTTTACAAATTAGATCTTTAGCCTCTCGGGACAGCCTTGCTTCTTCGGGAAATTTCAAGTGAGATCTCCAGTTTACTATCTGCATAAATCCAGAAACTGATAAATAATGAATGGTTCCTATATCTAATACACCCTCATGCAAGAGCCTACTCCAGATTTGAAGCATGAGTAATTAACATGCATATGCTAAAATTCAACTTTTTTATTAGAAAAATGGCTTGGCAAAAGTCGAATCTAGACCTCTTGGATAGAGAAGTAGAGGTTTTGATACAATATTACAAAAGCTCAAATGATAAGTCAAGAAACATGAATGGTTTTTATATATTTTTTTGTTGTAGATAAGAAAAAAGAATCTCATCAATATGAGAAGAAACAACAACAACAAAGCCTTATCCTACTAAGTGAGGTCGGTTATAATATGAGAAGAATGATAATATAAATTAGGGATCAGGGTTCCCCTGTACAAAAGAATAAAAGCAAAAGATTTATTTATAAAATATAGCTTTCCAATCTTTCAACATATCTGAGAAGGAAAGTCCCCTTTAAAGATCATGAGGTTTATACCAATAGATGCTAGGCAGCTAATCCTATCCCATAAAACATGCTTATAAGAAAACCTGTCATTGAAAGCGTGTGCATTACGCTCCAACCAAATAGTTCAAATAGTGGCAAAAATTGCACAATGCCATAAATATTTTCAATGAATGGTTTTCACTTTTCATATCTAAAAGTACAGATTTTTAACTCTCAACCGACAAGCAACATAGAAGGGAATCAGATGACATAGCAAAACATGCCTCATGGCAAGAAAAAAAATCTGCCAAACAGCCTAAGGAATAAGAAAAAGATAAAATGCTTTCAGCACTGTCACTGCTAGCCTATTTGGTGTGATAACATTTCCTAACACAGCAGTATAAGCAGTATAAATTGCATTTGATTAGAAGTCGAAAGAGAATTATCAATTTAACTTAGAAGTATACTACAATGGTTTATAACAGTAGTGAAAAAATGGTGGATATCCTACCAGCATCTCATACATAATAGCTCCAAGTGACCACCTGTGAATATTATAGCCATCATTGTCAAAATAAAACATATAACCCTTAACCTTATATCACTTATTCCAAAAACATAAATGAAGAAAATCCAACATGCTTTGAGAAGACTTAAAAGAGGGGGGAAAAGCAAAGGGCAATGTTACAAACGGTGTCATGTGTAAAGAAGTTAAGAAATTTGAATCCGAAACTAGGCTGAAATTTTTCTTAAAGACTTCCCAGTAATGAATCAAATGAATAATGATGCTATGATACACCATACATATCAGGCAGAAATGAACACCAGAAAATATCAACATGAAAAAAACTCACCAATCACATTCCATCCCATAACCTTTCTTCAATAGAACTTCTGGAGCAATATAATCTGGTGTACCAACAGTGGAATAAGCCTGCAATGTTATGCATTCTTTATTACACAGAAAGTACGTAAACGGGAATAAAACTATAATCTGCTGTTTGAAAAGTGCAAATTATCAATGCAAAACTTCAACCTTTGACCAGATCATAAGTAAAACAACCATACCTTTCCAATTAGACACTGTCACAGACTAACAAATAATAGATTGCGATAAAATAAAGCAGTGAACTTACAAGTGTCCTCCTGTTCTGTTGCCAGTGTTGTAATTGTTCTCGCTGGGTGCGTTTTGAAATAACACGTTCATTAGATCCATTCACATTCGGAACCACAGAAAAATCCCCTTCTGCAATTGTACTACAATCTAATGGTTTACAAAGTCCAAAATCAGACAGTCTCAAGTGTCCATATCTATCCAGTATTAAGTTGTCAGGCTTGATATCCCTGCAAAGCAATATTGAAAAAGATATATTCATATTTATACTTTGCAACAGACTAGAGTTGCTCTAATTTTAAACATTATGAAATATGCATAAACATAAATGGGACTTCATTGATCTAAGTATTTCAGCATTAAATTCTTTTCACATGATGTGGACGGGTAGCAATCATGATAAGCCTTATAATTCTAACATTATCTATCAAGGTAACTTGGGAGTTATATCAAGCTCCAATGTTTCATTAGAAGCTAATCACACATAAGAAAGTTAAACACAGTATAATTGAGGAAACAATAACCTTTTGAAAGCAAATAATGAATGAGATCTACATACCTATGTATATAATTGTGTTTATGTATAGATTCAATAGCCAGAATTGTTTCTGCTACATAAAATCTGGCTTCATCTTCTGTCAAGGTATCCTTTCTCATAAGCAGTGTCATCATATCCCCACCTGGAAGGTACTCCATAATAAGATATAGATGCTCGTCATCCTGAAAAGAACAATATAGTTTGACTATGCAATTGCTGTCAACCTCAGCAAGTAGATTCCTTTCAGCTCTGACATGTTCAACCTGACAATTTACAAAATAATGAAGGATACATTGACATAAAGTGTAAAAAATCATATTCAATAGGAGAGAATAATCTAGCAAGACAAATGACAACAAACCTGGCCTCTGCGAAGCATCTCTGATTTCTTTAGCTTTTTCATTGCATAAACCTGACCCGTAGTCTTTACAGGGTAATATTTCTTTTGCACAAGTTCCATGAATGAACTTGTAGTTCATAAAAGAGTGTGTGTTTCAGAAAACAACTTTTTTTTTCCTTTCAGTAGAAATCAGCTCTTTTATATGTAGGCACAAGTCTCTTCAGCATAATGAAAAATGTCTTTTCAAGTTTCTTTTTGAAGGAAAAAAATATAGCAGAAACAGAATTTTTCTTTTAGATTTGTTATTTATCCAGCAAAGCAGCAAGGTTATATATTCTGAGAGTTGGTACTCCTACTTAATTAATTGTATACAAAAATTATGACTAACAACAGGATGTTGTAGTCTTGGATTCTTGGCCATATACTAATGCATATTGTCCCAATTATTCACATGAAACCATGATATCTCTAGATCTCTCTCTGTTTTCCAAACAAATAAATAAATATGATGATACTCCCCAAGAGGACATTAGATAAATGAATGCCTCATAAGCTCTTTTCTAGCCCATATCACCATTAAAACATCTTATTGTTTGTGTATATCTCTTAAGAATTACCTCAGTTTTAATATGCACATAATAAATCAAGAGTATACAAAAAAGCATAATTTTAAATATATATCGAAGTAGCCTGCAGAAAATTAACTTCATTTTTAATTTTTATGAATGGAAGCAACTAGCCAGTCCACCAATACAAAATAATCATAACACGGAAGAAGAAAGCATAAGCAATCATCAGGTGACAAAAATACCATGTAAGTAGATACATACCTCACCAAATGCACCTTTGCCAATCATAGTCAGCAATTCAAAATCATCAACTCCCATCTTATGCCTCTGAAGGCGCATATATTCAGTTTCCTTTTTCTCCAAAAATTTAAGTAGGTTGTTTTGATCTTCCTCAGAGACATCAGCATCAGCCAACTTCTTTTCCAAAAAGGTCCGACTGTGATAAACAAGTTACACTATAAAATTTTACCATAAGATTTGCAAGCAACTATATAATACAGACTACCACTCAAGCAAAGATAGTTGTTCCAGTCCAGTCAATCTTGAAATGCTTCACTAAGGATATGGGGAGAATAACTACCGCTACAGTCATAACTGCTGATCTATCCATCTCCAACAGAAATAGATTTTGAACCCATTAACTTATTACAACCTCATAATACCCACAATACTATAACTTTGTGAAATGAGCCAAGGACCTTGGATCATGAGAGTTCCTTCCTCAAGAACAGAGAAGAGAGAGATATTTAACAGCTTATTTTAGTGTTTAGGACTTTAGGGCAACTCATTGTTTCTACAAATAGCCCTTCAAAACACATGGATCCCAAACAGGTGAAATTATAACAGATGAACTTATTAGACTGAATTCCAAATGATACATAAGCCACTTTCAATCTCCAAAGTCGCACTTCATTTGAATATCCACCCGAGTATGTTAGAACTGACTTAATGTTCATGGGAAATACAAGCTAAAACAATATTGTGAAATTCAACAGCTCTTTTTGCAAATTGAATTGTATTAATGTGAATCATGGCATTCCCTCAAAAAAAAACAAAAGATAACGATGTCAGCAAGCACTCTTCACATATTTACAAAATCATGTGAGAAAAAAATAGTTATGATGGTTTAATGACAGTTTTATTTGAGAAATGGGAGTGGATATTGCCACACCCAAATTGACTAAGGATGACTAGTGAATCTAAGATTTAGCATCAACCAACACTGTCATGCCAGCTATGGGTATAGGCAAGTGAGTTAGATTCACTTGAGCACTTTCATTTATGAAAATCAATTATCATCTGAACAGACTAAAACCAGAAAAGTAGGAAATCGTACCGCTCCTTCCTCTCCTGAAGATTCTTCATTTGCTCCTTGTAATGGTTTTCAATATACTGCTTTGCTGCTGCAACCTTCTGCTTTGTGTCATTGGAAAGAGAAGCTTCATCAACCACTACACTCGAATCGTCTGCTCCTCCTCCGTTGTTATCATCCTCCTTCTTCTTTCCAAACCCTTTTGTTTTATCACGAGGCTGAAACTTCTGAAACCAACTCCTCGCCGAATCCATTTCCTCAACGTCAGTGTTGGGCACTTCACACACTAACTACCATCCTTTGTGCACACTACCAATGCAACTACATATACATAAATAGTATTAGAATTGTTACATAGATGTGCATGAGCTATTGAGCTATGACTTTTACTCACCACACACACACACACACACACACAGGGAAAATCATTTCCTTTTTTAAAAAGAAAAGATTG
>NC_029773.3:15292043-15324122 GCF_000817695.3 Arachis duranensis | reverse complement strand
CCCCCCTTTTTTTTTCATGCAATTTCCAATTTTTCATATGATTGAATTTTTTATTACTTGAATTCAGATACTCACAGAATTTATAAAAAACAATAATAATAAACCGAAAGATTCTCATGCAGTACCTTTGAGTCCTCAGCTTGAAAGCTTTCTTGTCCGGAGGAAAAAACCGTGGGAAGCAGTGGCGCGAAGCCGCGGAATTAAATTATCGAGATACTTATAGGGATTAAGAGAACTAAAAATTGAGCATGAACCGAAGAGAATCACGTTTTGTTGGAAGAAGGTGAGAATTCGAAGGTACTTATGATCCTCCGAAACCCTAGAAAGAGAAGAAGAAGCGAAATTTGGGTATGTGAGGGAAGTGAGAAGAAGAAGAAGAAGAAGAAGAAAAAGAAAGAGAAGAGAGGGAAGAAAAAAGAGGACTTGTGTGTATAGTATAGTGTTCTCCGCGTGAGATTTTCTGTTGTCAGTTGTGTTGTCTTTGTGTTCCTTTCTTACAATACATATTTATTTACATGGCATAACCATTTTGTTATGGTGTTTAAATGGCGTTGCCTAGTTTATTAAAAAATGTTAAAAATGAATATTTAATTATTATATTATTTTATAATTATATAGAGAGAATATTTTGGGGCTAAAAATGCTGGTTAGACGTGTTTTGGTATTAGTATATATTTTTTTTGAGAATATTTTAGAAAAAAAATTTAATATACAAAAATTATTATTTAATAACTAAAATCTAATTTATATATTTTTATTGTTTATCAACGTTAACTAATATGATTTACAAAAAATATATATATACATATCATTGTTTGAATTAATTAGTTAAATATTCATTAAAAAATAAAATATACAAATAATAATATATACATCAAATATATGAATCATAATTACGTTTATTTTTGTCATTAATACGGGACAGCTATAATTTATTGACTTTAGTTAAATTTTTATCAAACTTTAGATATTTTTGGAAACTATATTTTAAAAAAATAAAAACATTTATGATTAATTTATAATGATAAAAATATGTTTATAGTTACATACTAAGTAATTGAGTACATACTAAATATAAACAAATTGTTTTAAACAATTTAATTATAGTGTGAATCATCAATAAAACATTTACTAATTAATAGAAATAATAAACATTCATTAAATTTTCGTAAATCATGTTTTAGCATAAATAAATAATTAATATTTTTGGGAATCAGATTTTGGACATTTAATAAAAATAATAGGCATGTTACATGAATAATGTTTTAGGAAAGTATCTCAATACCCAATTTTATGTGTAATTTTTAGAGTAAATTACTTTAATAAACCAAGTTCAATCCAAAATTATTCAAATTCTTCAAAATAGAATAGACTTTTTGAATTACGTAAGTTGCATTTCTATATAAATCGAATTGATTAAATTTGATTTATACAAACTATTACTAAATCGAATCTATTAGTTTCAAATTGCATGCAAATGGAAATCATGTATAAATCCAAACTAATGCCTTCGAGCACTAAATCGAAAAAATAAGATTCGATTTGTATTTGTATGTAAACCGAACCCATTCAGTTTGATTTATAATGATACGTGGCCATTTAGGTAAATCGAATCTAATAGGTTCGATTTAGGATGTATTACATTATGTGAGTAAAGCGAATGCAATTAATTCGATTTAGACATTATTAACGTCTATAAATACGAGCTCAACGTGAAATTTTTACCATACTGAGATTCACAATGGCTAGTGATGAGAGTTTTGTAGTTCTTGTACACTATAGAAGGTCCATTAAGAAAAAAACGCGATCAGATATTAAGTTTACTGATAAGGACCTGCTGAGTATTTTTCTCAAACCTTTGACGAGTTTTGCTGAGTTTAAGGATACTATACTCCAGAAACTAGGTATGCTTGGCGTCAAACAGTTGGAGAAGTTGTTCTGTAGAATCCCCATATCCGTGTTACGCGATGATGTGAAGTATGATTCATTTGTTATTGGCAGTGATAAAGACTTGCAAGTTCTGCACCATTGTCGCTGTTAGTTTCCCGATGTGAGAACTCCGGAACTGTTGGCTAAGCTTGTAGATGTGGTATCTAGTTCTAGAGGTTCGAATCAAAATCCTCAATCCTCAGGACATCCAAACTGCTCTAGTTCCATGTCTGTTGGTGCCTCGTCGGTTGCGCCAGTCATTGCACCCGAGGCAATTTTAGTTGCTTCTCCTTCCTTTGCATTCAATCTAAATCATAGTGGTGATGCCGGAGTTGGTGAAACTGGACCGTTGGGGGAGGTAGCATTTGTGACGCCCGATTCTCCTGCAACGGTCCCGGTCTTTGGAGAGATTGGAGTACCCGATGGGGTTGAGGATGCACCGTATGATGATGATGATGATGATGATGGTGTGGAGCCCGCCACAATAGCAGATGATCATGACGATGACACACCACGGCCGACTCCAGCTGTGGGTGGGGGAACATCTAGTTTGGGTAATAATCAGTTCCCCTCACACTTCTCAGCTTTGGAGTTGGATGCCATGGCACCTCAGGGGGATCCAGGAGTACCTGTTGGGTTCGGGGCTAGAGAGACACAGAATACAAGAGTTGTATCTGAATTTCAAGTTGGTCAGCATTTTCAGGATAAAGAAGAAGTCGTGTTAAGCGTGAAGACTTATAACATTTGCCGTGGGGTTGAGTACAAGGTATTGAAATTCGATAACCGTAAGTACTATGGCAAGTGCAAGGAGTTTGGCAGCGGGTGCACATGGCTCATTCGGGTTAGCCTCCGCCAGCGCAGAAGTATTTGGGAGGTAAAACGATACAATGGTCCTCACACTTGTCTAGCCACATCGATATTTAGTGATCACAAGAAGCTTGATTATCATGTCATATCAGCCTTCATACTGCCCATGATTAGAGTTGATGCTGCCGTCTCGATAAAGGTACCGCAGAATGCCACGGAGGAACACTTTGGGTTCATACCGACTTACAGGAGGGTTTGGATGGCTAAACAGAAAGCCATGGCCCAGATTTATGGAGATTGGGAGGAGTCATACAATTACTTGCCACGATGGGTATTGGGTGTTCAGATCACGATGCCAGGTAGTGTTGCGGTGTTAAAGACGAGTCTTGTGCGGGTTGGTGGGTAGGTGGATGACTCTGCAGCTTATTTTCATCAGCTTTTCTGGACATTCCCACCGTGTATTGAAGCGTTTAGACATTGCAAGTCATTGGTCGGTGTGGATGGTACCCACCTGTATGGGAAATACGATGGTACACTATTGGTCGCAATTGCACAGGACGACAACTCCAACATCATTTCTATTGCATTTGCACTTGTGGAGGGGAAGAATGCAGAGTCGTGGTCATTATTTCTATCTCACATGCGACAGCATGTGACCCCTCAACCAGGGATACTTGTCATATCAGATAGGCATAATGGGATAAAGGCTGCATTGGAAGCTCCTAACGGTGGCTGGCTTCCACCTACTGCATATAGGGATTTTTGCATCCAACACGTGGCTGCAAATTTCGCGCTAAGTTTCAAGGGCAAGGATGCACGGAGGTGGTTAGTGAATGCTGCTTATGTCAAGACCGAGATTAAGTTTCATTACTGGTTTGACATTCTTCGTCCCGAAGATCCTACTATGTGCGACTGCGCTAACCGGATTGACTATGCACATTGGACTCAACATTGGGACGAAGGTCGGAGATTTGGACACATGACTACAAATATATTTGAGTGTGTGAACTCGATACTAAAGGGTGTGAGGAACCTTCCAGTCTGTGTGTTGGTGAAGGCCACTTACGGGAGATTGGCCGAGCTATTCGTCCGGAAAGGCAAAGAGGCCGAGGCACAGTTAGGAACCAGGCAGCAGTTTAGTCAGCATCTAATTAAGGCAATTAAGGCAAATCTGAAGGTCTCAAGGTGTTTCACAGTGATTTTGTATGACAGAGACAACTCAGAGTTTACTGTGACAGAGACCACTCCGACAGAGAGTTTTTCACTGGGCACATACAGAGTATCCCTCACCGATCAGACATGTGATTGCGGCTATTTCCAAACACTTCAATATCCATGTCGTCCTGCCTTGGCTTGCTGTGTATATGCACGCCTGACCTAGTCCTCAGCAACCACGTCAAACTGCAACACATGCTGCACCCTGTTGGCCCAATGAATGTGCCAACTCTGCAATGTATCAGAAAACCACTGATTTCCGCCTCTCCTGCCCTTCGACATCAAAAAATCTATGTTCAAGGCAGCACGAGGTCTACCCTGAACCCCACCAAAATAAGGTAGCACCCGATCTACCGGATGTCACTCAATGACAGCGAAATTGATCAATGCTGTCGCAGTCCTTCACAACGACATATGTCGTGGCTCCAATATCTCGAGGTGCACCACCTGAACAACATCCGGCAAGCTATACGGAATCCACAAGAATTGTGTATGTAAGTAGTTATCGTTAGTCACCATAAATAGTAAAAGATGCAAATACTAATTTAGTTATGTTCATATTGAAACCAAAAGATAGTCACATCCCCGGGTTGGAGTAAATCTATCCTAAGCCTCTAATGCACTACACGAGGCCCCTTGTTACCCAACGTGGCCTGATAACCTGACCATCTAAAATGCACAACATTTAATTAACAATAAAGTAAACACTCATATTTTTAGAAAGATGATGCATAGTTAAAGGGAGAGTACTTGGACGCCAACAGCCAATAGAAGACATCAAATCCGTCTGGCCAAAAACCAGGAAATCTCTAGAAGATCCCCGACTGGAGGAGTTGCAATGGACCGGCCAACTTAACGATATTTCTGTTCGCCACACAGCCCATGCACCTGAATAGTCATGACAGTGCAGCAGACCCTCAGTTATACTGACCCATGTCCTCTAATCTGGCAACATAGGGTAGCCTGACTTATCCTCGAACAGCTGTGTGGATAGGAGCATCATGATATACGCACGGGCATACCTCCTAACTGTCTCATCGTCTGCCCCATGCGACAGCTCACTAAATGTCTCCTGAAACCATGTACACTTCACCGTGAACTTGTCGATGCAATTCGCAGGAGACAAAACACCCAACAGCTCCTCAAACCATACCCACGCTGGCCGACCCCCCTCAATATGTCGCGCAAAGTCTGTAAGGCATCCACTAACATACTGACTGTCGATAGGGAGCCTTAACTGGTATGCCACATCTTGGAGCATGATCGTGCACTCTCCGAACGACACGTGAAAAGTGTGCGTCTCAAGCTGCCATTTGTCCACGAATACACTGACCAATGGCTCGTCCAGTCAAAACCATGTCTCGTTCAATCTTGCAAGATGGTATAAACCTGTTATCTGCAAGTACGGAACGATCCTATCATTCAACAGCATACCGTGTTGCCATCTCATGCTACTGATACAGCGATGAGGCTGCACAAAGATAGAAAATTCGTTATCACAACTGTCACAATACAAATTTTCAATGCATGAAAATCCACATACGATAAACATGGCATGCACTAACTTTAAAAACTTATTTACAATATCGTCCAAGCTTTAGTAATCGAACCAAACATAAAACTCTGAATAACTCATGAACAAATTCCATTAAAAAAAATAAAGTATTTAGTCCCATATGTTTACAAAGAGAATACAAAAATGATTAAAAAACTGAAAAAATCTAACATATCCTAACATTTCTGATCATAACTTTCTAACTCAAAAAATCACAATTACAAAAAATAATTATATTACTCTTTTCAAAGAACTCAAGAAATTTATAGCTATCCCTACTCATAAACCAAGTCTCGTTGCACATAAGACTAAGAATTTCAAAATCTAACATATCCTACATTCCAAAACAACCTTCTTAGGTACCATTCAACTTACAAAATCTAACCACCTAATAGCTTACTACTTCTAACATACACTTATATTAAAAAAAAATTTCCTAATCCCTAATTCAAGACTCTAACCAACTACCACAGGATTTATGTTAACATTACTAGAATGACTAATCTTTGTTTAAAAAAGAAAAATTTTTTCACTCACCTCGAGGTGGATGGTGCCAGCAATATGCGCGACTTCATCTAGCCGATATAGACAATTCGGATCGTCCTCCATGTGTCCAGCTTCGATTTTTCCTAGGCGGCTTTCCGAAAATTTTGGATATCGGTGGTGGGGTTGGGTGTGAGGTTTGTATGTTTTGTAGTTCAAATGAATGAAATTTGATTTGTATATATAGCAACATTGAGAATAAATCGAATCCATTAGATTCGAACTACTTGAGGGAGATGTTGCTTGTAAATCGAATCTATAGGTTTCGATTTACAAAAACCATTAAATCGAAACTATTGGCTTCGATTTACCATGGGCAATTGTTTCACGTGTCTAAATCGAATTGAATGGGTTCAATTTACATGCAAATACAAATCGAATCTTATTGTTTTGATTTAGTGCTTATATTGAATTTGAAGGCATTAGTTTTGATTTATACACGATTTTTATTTGCATGCAATTCGAATCTAATGAATTCGATTTAGTACCAATTTGCATAAATCGAATTTAATCAATTCGATTTATATAGAAATGCAACTTGAGACATTTAGATAGTCCTTTTTGTTTTGGGAAATCGGGATAATTTTGGAAAAAACTTGGTTTATTATAGTAATTTAACCTAATTTTTATTATTATCTTCAGCAAGTTAAACAATTGTATGAATACATAATTCTTTTAATCAATTATGTAAAATTAATACTAAAAATATCAGTATATTATCATCATTATATTATTTTAATATTTTAACGTAAAAAATGCTGATATAGCTAGAGTATTTTAATTTTAATATGTATATTTTTTTCTCAAAATATTTCAAAAAAAAATTCTTTAAAATTATATGAAATTAGCGTTTAATGACTAAAATTCTACTAATTATCAATCATTTTAATAAATCTAAATCATATTTTTTATATTATCTAATAAAAATAATAGTTATTTAATTATAGGATGAATCATATTTTATACATTTAATAATTAATGGAAACTATAAACATTACTCAAATTTTCTGTAAGTCAATTTTAGCAGAAATACTGAAATAGACAAATAATTTTTTCATGAACCAAGATTTATCAGTGTTAATAAACATACCTACATAACTAATATGATTTACGTGAGTAATATTAGGAAAGTATCTGTGTGGCTAATTCTTTGTCCAATTTCTAGTATTGATTCTCGTATGATTAAATGTTATATATAGTATTTTTTATTGTTTATGAGTGTAAGACTGTAAGATTAGAATCAAAACATTTTACTTAATTTTTTAATTAGTTTTAATTTTTTGACTATTTTATAGAGTGAGAACGTATTCTTTTTTTATTGAAATTAATTTTTTTAAATATAAATTATAATATTTTTTTAATCTTTTATTAATATAGCCATACTCTTATTCTTATTTAAAATTATTTATCTAATTTTGTAGCACGATTGTCTTTTGTCGTAATCGCTTACAATGCATCACATTCATTAAATACCACCTTGAATTGTAGTTACTGATTTGGGTTCTAATTACATGGATGTAAGAATTCAATGAAGAGGTAATAAACTTTATTTTACTAAAGGATAGTTGGATCTACTTGTATACTAACCTAATAAAAGGTGGATAAAATTAATTTTTTTAGGAGAGCTCGATTTTTTATTGAACAATTATTTTCAAGAAATTTGACAGACCAAATTTAAATTCTATCTCCTCCGTGCTTTTTAGAATATATAATGAGATTGAGTTCCCTCATCTTAGATTTAGTTTTTGAAGAAGTTTGTTAAACTTAGATATGCAATTTGAAAAATTGGTACCATGTTTAAATTTTTTATTTTAAATTTTCTATAAAAATATTTATTTAGCATATTGTAATTTTTTTTAAAGCTATCACCTAACTGATGTGTCAATGCAATACATTGAGAGAATAAAAGTCAATTCGGTTTTTCGGTATGATTATTTTATATCTTGTCGCATTACATGAATATTGAATGCTAATGTTTACTTAACAAGAAGAATGGTTTGAATTTGCATGAGTTCAAAATATTCAAGATGATGACATTATTTTATTTTATTATCGTTACGAAAATGACTCTAATATATATAAAACTAAGGTACAAATTTAAATAGCTTACATATTATTTAAATAGTTTAATTCTAATATTAGGATTTGATTATATTAGTTTTAAAAAAATTTATAAGGTAGTTTAAATTTATTTTTTATATCTATTTAATTTGAATATGTCAGTTTTTAATTTTTTAATATGAATTTTTTTTGTCAGTTTATAAGTTTATTTATATTGGTTTCTAATATAACTTAAAAAATTCAGTAATTAAGTTAAAAAATGCTACTAATAATAAATAATAACTTAGTTTTTGTACACTTCTAAATTATTAAATACACACAAACTAAATCCGTGCAAATATTATTAGTTGTACTAATTTTGTTTATTAATATTATAATAAAATTGTGTATAAAAAGGAAAAGATATATTATTAATTGTACTAAAGGAATTTATTACCGTTTTGCTTTAAACCAACCAAGCATGATTTTAATTATTGTTTTTAAAATAGCAATCAAATTAATTTAGCATTAATTAAAATTTTATTTTTCTATTATAAAGTATATCAATCCTGCTATACTATCATGGTATGAATGCATAATTATTTTAATGATGTAAGTTCAAGTTAAGAAATATTGATAGGGAAAAAATTATTATTTAAAAATAAATTAACGTATATTATATTATTATTATTTATTATGTACCAATTATGCATTATTATAATTAAATGCTTTTAAGATATATCATCAAATTAATTTAGTATTAATTAAAATTTTATTTTTATTTTAAAGTATATCAATCCTCTTATAATATTATTATATAAATGCATAATTATTTTAATCAATTACATAAAATTAATGACAAAAAATTAATATGAAAAAACTATCATTTAATTTTTTTTGTATATTATTAATATTATAAATCAATCATGCATAATTATAATTATTTATTCTTAAAATAGATAATAATCAAATCTATTTAGCATTAATTAAAGTTTTCTTTTTCTATTTTAAAGTATAACAATCCTATTATACTATTATGTGCTTGTTTGAGCGTCATTAAGTTAATAAAAAAATTATTTTTTTATTGAAAAATATTCATTGTTTATATTTTAGTGTATTTAATAAATTTTTAATAGTAAAAGTAAAAATACTAAAAAAATAAAAAATAATCTTTTTTAAAAAGTTACAATTTACATCTTTTTTTAAAAGATTTTTTTCTTTAAAAAAATATTTTTTACGTAATAAATAAATAAAAAAGTACTTTTCTATTGTTATACTCAAACATTATTAATAGACAAAATTTTTTTTGCATGAAATATCTAAACATAAAATAATTACTTTTATTTTTTTGTAAAATTTTAAAAAAAAAGATATTTTCTTATAAATTCACCAAAATAATCCTATATCGTATGAATAAAGAATTATTTTAATCAATTAAGTAAATTAATGTTAAGAAACATTAATATGAAAGAAGAAATACTAATGGATAAATAATATTTTTTCGAGTCTCAATCAATTTATGAGAAAGAGCACCAATCCCATTTAAGTTTGAGAATTGATTATCAGAACGCACATCTAGTATGAAGTTCTCAAGTTGATTATCAATAAGTGCCAAAAATTGAATGGAAGCGAATTCTAATGGATAGAATTGAGCTAACTGGATCAACTTCTCCTTATCAAATGCACAAAATAAGTGTCTTAAATTCAAACAAGCTATATAAAGCAGCAATTCAGTATTCACTTCTGTAAAATGATTATTGAATTTTTAAAGTTATCCATCAACTACTTGATAGAATATCTCAACTTGAAAATGATGCAAATTTGTGATCTTTTGAACTTTGCGTCTTGATCTTCCTTGTGACACAAATATATCATCCATTTTTAAAACAGTAATATTATGTTTGTCACAAAACAATGAGACTTCGTCAAATAAAAGAGACCAACCATGATCTCCTATATTTTGTAACTGCTGCTTAGACACTTTAATCAATGTCATAGCATTTATAATATTTTGATTAAGTGCAAGTTGAAAATGAATTCAAAGGATTAAATAGCATTCAATAAATAACATGCTTCAACTCTTTGTTTTGAATTATTTCCATCTTTCTCAACATATTCAAGAACATTGACCATGAAAGGAAATAAAGAAATTAATATAAGTATAGTTTCATAATATGAACCCCATCTAGTGTCTGGGTGTCTTCAAGGTTTTTTAAAGATATTTTTTGATTCAAACGATGTCCACTAAAATTTTTTTCACCTTAGCTTTTAATACTATCACAAAGCATATCTATTCGTTTACACAAAACTCTAATAATATTGCATAAATTAATTAACAAATTAAAAAGCAAAGCAATTTCAACTTTTTTTTACAACCGTTATAAGAGCTAACTGAAGTTGGTGAGTAAAGTAATATACATAAAAAGTATAAGAATTTTCTTTTAATATCAAAGTTTTCAAACCATTAAATTCTCCTTTCATGTTACTTGTAAATACCATCATATCCTTATCCATGTACTCTTGATAAACTTAAATTATATGTTTCTAATAATGACTCCAATGCTAATTATAGAAATAAAACATTGGTATTAGAAACGTGAACAAGACCAAGAAAATGCTCTTTAATTTGTCATTCTTTGTTTAGATACCTTAAACAAATTACCATTTGCTTCTTAATAAAAATGTTGCATGCTTCATCAACCAAAACAGCAAACAATTCATCCCCAAGTCAATCATCAACAATTACTTTTTTCGTTTCACTTACAGCAACTCTTATAATGTCTTTTTGAATTGAGGGTGCTATTAGTTTAAGATTCCCACGAACATGTTTGAAAGCACGACCAATCTCTTCATTATGTTACGCAAGAAATTTTAGAAATTCCAAAAAATTTTCTTGATTAACAGAATCATATATCTCATTATTACCACGAAAGGCCAATCCTTGTCGCAAAAAACATCTAATACAAATCAATTGTTGTTGTCAAGTGAATTTAATAATTCTTTTTAACTTGCTCAGATTGTTTTTCAATAGCAGCACTGATATGTTGTTTTAGCTTCATAAATGCTTCACATTTTCTCCAAGTTTGATTATGAGCGCTATCATGAATCCCAACATGAGTTTGTAGTTTCTTCTTCTTCTTCTTTTTTTCAATTTAAAAAGTCATTAGTTACAAAAGCATCACCACCTTCAGTCTCAGATTTCATAAAATAACAACAAAGAAAAAAAATAACATCTTTTGATATACTATAATCTAACTAGTTGCTATAGTCATCAAACCAATTAGAATTAAATCTTCAAAAAGAAGAACCACAAAGAGTTTGCGAAAAATCATGAATCCTTGGTTGACAAGGACCTTTTTGCAAATATGCACATCTCGCTTTATTTCTGTCATTCGGATGATAACTCGAGATTTTTTGTCGTTGTCCTGAATCTTTTATAAGTCTCTCTACTTCGAATTCTAAAAACCTCCTTTTGTTAGAAGAGATCAATGAATTATTTTGGGATCCAATCTCTAACGATAATGTTCTTTTGAATTATTTCTCCATTAAAAGGATAAATTTATAAATCTAAGTTAATTAATTAATAAAAATAATTCACAATTCTATACAAATTTTAAAGTATAATATAAAATTATAAATACAAAACATAAACAAAACAATAAAAAATGCATAATAATATAATATCAAATTAAGAATATAGATAGCAAAAAAAATCTAAGAATGTAGATGCTACACAACACAACTGCAGTCATAGTGAGACACCAAAGGCACGAGCAACCAATTAATTGCAGTGAATTTCGAAGATGACTATTCCATAATATTGTTCCTTATCTTATAGCATCTTTCAAGACAAAGATCCATTATAAAAATTATCCAAATTAATTTTCAGCAACTGTTATTTAGGTTATTATTTTATTAGTTTAATGTTGATGGTAATTAATTATAATAGGAGTACATAAGATTTTTTATTTTTCTATTTTTTCATTCATTGCAAATTATCAAAATGAGAAGAATTAATTTTTATCCCTCTCTCAACTTTCACTCTTCCTCTCTCTTCTGGTTTGTCAAACCATTAACATCACAGATTGAATAGCTTAGGACGAGATTTTCTTCATGGTGCGGTGAGCTTGGAGAGCAACCAAGTTGTGAATCAAATTAAAAAGTTATAAATTGCCAATAGTTGCTAATGACGCCGTTTTCTTTCTTTCTCTTATTTTTCCTTCGACATTTTCTTTTCCCCTTTTTTACCTCTTTCTTCAAACTCATCTAATAGAGTTTGATAAGAGGTTATTTCGTAAGATTCTTTCTTGGTGAACATAGCTGTTCCGATCAACGAGTTAGAAGGAAAAAGAAGATCTAAATCATTATTACTTTATGATTAATTGATTTCTCAAAATGGAAGACATGGTAAACAGATCCTCGAGTAGTGATTTTGACAACTAGAGCAATGCCAATCTCCTCCATCAACTCACGAATCTTCAATCTCAAATTTCGAATAGCAACACATGTCTGATTCAAGATCAATCAAACCCTTATTTTCTCCATCCTAGAGAAAATCTAGGTAGTAGAGGTCATGGAGCTACAATGGCATGCTCTCTTTTGGAACAAGCAAGGCTACACAGAAGATGTGTGCTATAAAAAGTAGGGGTACTCCTCCCATTTCCAACAGCAACAGTAACGGCAGCAACATAACACCACAATTAGTCACGTGATCACTGAAGAGCATGATGATATACTCAATGATAAACAATCCCAACTCAATTATCTCCAAGAAAATATTGGAATATCAAGATCTGAGTTCACTCTAGAGCAAATATTTGCCTTGTGAGAGTTGATCAAAGACAAAAGGAGTACAACAACAACCTCATAATGCAAACCAAATTTTGAGTAATTCCATTCAAACCTCCACTCCAGGTAAAACCATTGCATTATATTTTAATACAAGAATGATGAATATTATCACTCCAAAATCTGCACTATGGGTTATTGACTCCGGTACAATAGATTATGTGACTTTGGACTTAAAAGATTTTACAAGCTTTTAAAATATTGCTCCAATCAATGTGATATTATCAAGTGATACCAAAACTGTCAGCACCATCATTGACATAGTCATATTTTCTAAAAACTTTTTTCTCAAAAATATTTTGTACATTCATTCTTTGATTTTAAAATGATCTCTGTGTCAAAATTAACCTCAAATTTACATTGCTAACTGTTAACCGATGATAAGTATTGTGAGATACAAGATTGATCTACATCAAAGATGATTGGCATTGCTAAGTATAGAGAAGGATTATATACAATGAGTAGAGAATTAGAATTCTCTCACTTTCTCCTCCTCTAACAAAGCAAACTTCATTGGTGGTAACTATGACTACTACACATCCCACAACACCTTCACACACTAAGCACAACAACATTTGGCATCTTAGATTAAGATACATACATATGCATAAACTAATTTTACTGAAGAAATATTATCAATTATATAAAATTAATGTTAAGACGGGTAGGAGAAGAGAAAAAGTGAAAAGGGGATGAAAGTGCGAAGGAGATGTGGAAGGAGATGGCAAAAGTTATTAGAAGAACAGCAAAAAAATTTAGTGAATTTAGAGGGATAGGACCAAGAGACAAGGAGTCCTTGTAGTGGAATGTGAGTGTACAAAAGAAGATAAAGAAAAAAAGGAAGTGCTTTAAAGAGTGGTTTTTGTGCTGCAATACATATAATTGAAAAAACAAATATAAGGAGGCTAAGAAAGAGACAAAAGTGGCTGTAATTGAAGAAAAAACAAGAGCATATAAGGATCTCTACCAGTTTTTAGGTACGAAGGAAGGAGAAAAATGTATATATAGAATCACTAAGAGCTATGAAAGAAGAATGAGAGACTTGGATCAGGTTAAGTGCATAAAGGATGAAGACGGAGAGGTTTTAGCTCAAGATGAGAAGATCAATGAAAAGTGGAAGAGTTACCTCTACGAGTTATTTAATAAAAAAGAGAGAAGACTCTTCCGAACCTTGGTCGGTTATGCACAAGGGAAGAAGATAAAAACTTCAACTACTATCGAAAGATTTGAGACTTCGAAGTAAAAAAGGTTCTAAAGTAGATGAAAAATGGCAGGACAATAGGACCCGATAATATTCTAATTGTAGTTTGTAGTTTGGAAGGGTTTGGAGAGAAAGGTATCAGTTGGTTAACCAAGCTTTTTAATGAGATTTTAAGGTCAAAGAAAATTCCAGGTAAATGGAGAAAGAGCACATTGATATTTATTTACAAGAATAAGGGGGATATACAGAGTTTCAAAAATTATAAAGGGATCAAGTTCATGAGTCATACCATGAAATTATGGAAAAAGGTGATAGAACAGAGGCTGAGACGAGAGATACAAGTAACAGAGAACTAATTTGGTTTTATGTTAGGCAGATCCACCACTGAAGTTACATATCTATTAAGAAGAATGATGGAGAGGTATTGTAGTAATAAAATGGATCTACATATGGTATTTATTGATTTGGAAAAAGCGTACGATATGGTGCTAAGGGAGGTCTTATGGAATATTTTGGAAAAGAAGAGAATAAGGATCGCATATATCATGCAATTAAAGACATGTATGATGGGGCTATAACTAGTATGAAGACTCAAGGTGGTATGACATTATAGGATTATGTAACACCCTCACTACCAGAATGTCACGCTTCCGGCTGCGCCACTCTGATAGCAAAAAGTATTACGACTACTTTACATACTAAATATTAAAATAGGAACCTGTGACTTAACATCGTATCGCTGATTTCTTTGAAAACCGTAAACAAATACTTTATCTTAAAAAAAATAAGCAGGCATAGATTCATATACAAGACTCCTTACATAATATCTTTTAATATAATATATATAAATCATACAACTCCTATCCCTCTTGCAAAAATTGTAATAACAAAGACGAGGGAAGAAAATAATCTAATTAATACAACATATAGAACTAAATGGAGTTTAACTCTTCTTAATGCTTCTTCCTCTCAACTTACCTTTCTTCCTCTTCTCCCTCTCCGCTTCTCTTTCTCTCACCACTCGCTTTCCCTTTCTTCCTTTCTCAGTTCCCCACTTCTTGAGCTCCCTCATGCCTTCCTTATTTCCCCTTTCTTCCCCCCTGTTTTCCTTATTTTCCCTTTCCTTATTTCCCTTTCTTCCGTAGGTTAGGTTTAAGATACAAGAAAGTGAATGACGGTAGGGTTAAGTTTGGGGGGTTCGGGTTTGATTTAATTAAAGTTAGGATTAGAGTAGTTTAGGTAATTTAATAAAATTAGAGGTATAGAGTATTAATTAAAAATCTAATTTAATCTTTTAAAATTATTTGAAAATGTTATTTGATTATTAATTTATTAATTAACTTTTAATCAAATATTTTAATTTAAAATCAAATTTAATATAATTAATTTTTTTTGTTTATAAAATTAGAGTATTAAATTCTAGAATCTCTATTATTTAACTAAAGTGTATAAAATCTTTATTCTTTCCTACCCACCTTATAAAAATTTTCGTCCTCGAAAATTGATACAAAATAAAAGAGATTTCATATTACTTCACTCTTGAACTCATTTAAAGAAGAAGCAAAAAGTCCTCGTTATATATACATACATATAGTTTCAAATACCAGGATTTTCATATGGAATAAAAATATAAAAGATATAAGTGTGATGTGAAACAAGGTTACAAGATAGGCTTGATGCACAAAATAATATGTTTCAAACGTGTGATGGTAAAGCAAGGCGGAAAAAGGCTATAAAACAAGCTGGGGTTAAAATGATGTGCTCAACGTCCGTATACTAATATCATACCAACTTCAAAGACTCAACTATTTAAACTTTAACATAACTTATTTTCCACCATTTTTAACCGTATTTCATCGATCAATTCATCCGAGGGTTCTCAACCTCATCAAATACTTTGCAAATCTTAGTAGTCACAAACTTAACATCAATAAAACTCTTCCTCATGAAACAAGATTCCACAACTCTTTGCTACATCGTATGTTTACAAATTTTATCTTTTGTGTTCATCAAACGTGTTCTAAAGGACTAATGTGTCGTTTACCAAGCCTAATGGTCGCACAAGATATCAAAACTAATCTTGAATATACTCAGAAGGATAGTAGATCATAGAAAAGAAAGAATAGAGACAAGGACTGTGTTCACGAAAATTTGAAAGAATTTTGGAAATCACAAGTAGATAAGAATGAACAAGCAATAAAGAGTGCTGGAAAGAGAATCAACTGATAACTTTAAGGATATCTCTTGAATCGAAGGAATTTGATAAGACCAATAAGATGAAAAACAATACAGTATGTTGAAACGAGTTCAAGCTGAGTCAAGTAAATATGAGGTTTATAAAAGAAGAATATCCAAAACTAAAGGCAAAGCTCTCATAACTCGAATTTATTTTAAAAAATATTCTCGAATATATTATTCTCGAAGAATGGAAATCTTAAGGGAAGATCATTTCACATTTTACAAAAAAAGATAAGTAACAAACATCTTTCAACAGAATAATAAAAGCATGAATGTAACATGATTTCAATATAAATTCAAGTCAAAACAGACTACATAAAATTTAAAAAAAGAAAGATTAATTTGGCTAAAAGAAAAATTCTATTTTTCTCGTTCTTATGTTAGGCATGCATGAAAATTACGATCTTGTTGGAAGGAAACTTAAAATAAAGCTTTACTTATAAAAGGAAAAGAAAATGCATTACAATGAAACAGATTTAAATCACATACAAAAATTTTCAAAGTAAGGGAGTGTAAGCTAAGTTAAAAGTGATTTTATTAAAATTTCAAGAGAAGGTTATGTCGCTCTAAAACAAATTCAAGTTATAGCAAAAAGAGGCATTGCCCAAATAAAGGAAAGTAGAGTCAAAAACAACCTTACATAAAAATAAATCAAACCTTAATTAAAAAGGCTAAAATAATCCAAGAATATACTAGAAATCACACTTTATAAGGATATTCAATAATATTAAAATGCATTAAGTGCGTTCAAAGAGATACAAATCGTAAGAAGAGAAGAATAAGTGACAGGGATAAGATTCATATGAATTCGGAAAGAGGTGTAGGATTACAACTAAGCAACAAGGTATAGACATGAAAAACATCTCAGAAAGAGCCATTTCGCATCTTAACAGGAAATATTGAATCTAGGAACTCCAAAGAAAACAAGAAAAGAATAATGGTAAATTGGATCAAAACAAACTGAAACCAAATTAGAGAAGTGCAACGTTTACAAAAATAGGAAGGAATGGTTCTAGTCACCAATAAACTAGGATGGTTAAAAGTCGCGAAGTATGTCAGAAGAAAGAATTGAAATACAAATAGGAAAGAATTTTGATTTCAAAGAACTTCAATAGAAACCATAGAATAGAATAGGGTAATTGTTTACAAAATTCAAGAAAGTCAATTAAAAACGTAAATATTCCATCTTGTTTAAAACAAATTCAAGTCAAGCTAGATTATGTAAGATTTACGAAATAAAAATTAGTTAGGCTAAGAATAAAACATTTTACTGAAAATCTTGGTAGAAAATCAAATTGTAGTCCTAAGAAGAAACTTGAATTTAAGAACTTCGGTAGGAACGATCAAGAGAAAGAACGGTGCATTTATTTAAACTGGATTTGAGCTAAGTCAAAAATAATACTAGAAGTCATTGGTAGCATTAACAAAGAATGGATAATCTCAAAAGGAAACGAATTCACTTTATCAAAAGAAACATAAAATATTTAAATAAGATTTTTCATTAAAACAACTCAAATTAAAATAAAATATGCACATTTTATAAAATAAACTTAATTAAGCTATGAGCAAAAATATTCTTTCAAGAATCTTGAAAAATATTCAAGTAAGAGGAGAATCAAACCACAATTACTTTGAAGACCCAAAATAAAAATTACAAGAGGACTTTATAAGATAGGATGTATTACGGCAAAACAGGTTCAGATTTCATCGATAAATTACATCGTTTAAGTAGAAGAATGCAGAACCTAAAGCTGTGATGTCAAGAATCTATGGAATAAGTAGGCGCATGTTAAGAGAAGAATACGCATATGGTGAAAAGCATAGAGGCAAAATATCAAATCATAACTTAAGGAGAGAATCTAAATCAGAAAATTTTGCTAGGAACAACAAGAAGAAAGATAATATATTGATCGAAGCAAATTCCAATTAAATTAGAGTACAGAGTTCTTATAAAATAACGTAAATTTGAGGACCATAACATCAAGAATCAAGGGGATAGTCAGAAATATAATTTGACAGAGAATCAAACCGTATCTCAAGAAAGGCATTGAATCAAGGATTTCCAATGCAATTCATAAAGGTAAAACTAACACCTATCACAGATAAGGATCACATGTCAACTAACTTCAAGAATTAATTTCTAACACTCCCAAAACCCGCAACTCGCATTATCTATGACTTGCATATTGTCTATCATAACCCATTGGTGCTTCCATATACATAATTTACTAGTGTTAAGCCGGCCAAACTTAATACCAGGAATTATGCAATGCAAGGCTAATGGCATTAA
The DNA here is from genome assembly GCF_000817695.3 of Arachis duranensis. Taxonomy (NCBI): domain Eukaryota; kingdom Viridiplantae; phylum Streptophyta; class Magnoliopsida; order Fabales; family Fabaceae; genus Arachis; species Arachis duranensis. The sequence continues at coordinate 15,305,456 of NC_029773.3, read as the reverse complement.
TCAATAGACCGTCATGTGTATAAAACTCTAATTCTCATTATCTGAACGAGACCTATTACATGACAGACGCTCAGAGTATGCAATTGAAGCATAGTCAGTCCATTCCTTAGGCTCTACAGGAAGAACTGCTCTAATATCAAAATGTCACGCTTCTAGCTGCGCCACTCTGATAGCTCGGGTATTATGACAACTCTTAAAATATTTAATACTAAGATATGAGCTACGACTACTTTACATACTAAATATTAAAATAAGAGCTTGTGACTCAACATCGTATCGCTGATTTCTTTGAAAACCGGAAACAAATACTTTATCTTAAAAAAAACAAGCAGGCATAGATTCATATACAAGACTTCTTACATAATATCTTTTAATATAATATATATAAATCATACAACTCCTATCCCTCTTGCAAAAATTGTAATAACAAAGACGAGAGAAGAAAATAATCTAATTAATACAACATATAGAACTAAACAGAGTTTAACTCTTCTTAATGCTTCTTCCTCTCAACTCACCTTTCTTCCTCTTCTCCCTCTCCACTTCTCTTTCTCTCGCCACTCGCTTTCCCTTTCTTCCTTTCTCAGTTCCCTACTTCTCGAGCTCCCCCCTGCCTTCCTTATTTCCCTTTCTTTCCTTATTTCCCCTTTCTTCCCCCCTATTTTCCTTATTTTCCCTTTCCTTATTTCCCTTTCTTCCGTAGGTTAGGTTTAAGAAATAAGAAAGTGAATGACGGTAGGGTTAAATTTGGGGGTTCGGGTTTGATTTAATTAAAGTTAGGATTAAGATAGTTTAGGTAATTTTAATAAAATTAGGGGTATAAAGTATTAATTAAAAATATAATTTAATCCTTTAAAATTATTTGAAAATGTTATTTGATTATTAATTTATTAATTAACTTTATATAAATTTAATATAATTAATTTTATTTGTTTATAAAATTAGAGTATTAAATTCTAAAATCTCTATTATTTAACTAAAGTGTATAAAATTCTTATTCTTTTACAACTGTTAAGCTGCCTAATTTAAATATAGAAGATTATTCAATAATTATAATATTAAGTAAAATTTTTAATTTAATTGTCAAAACTTGATTTAATTACTTTTAATAAAATAATTTCTAAAAATAAAGTCTTTAATGAATAAATAAATTAAAATTAACTTATGATAATATTTTTTTTGAAAATTATGGGTCTTACAGATTACACTAGTGATCATTCTTAAGTTCATACCTTTTTACATTAGTCTTAGAAGTACTCACAGAGCATATCCAAGAGCCTGTGCCGTGGTGCATATTTTTTGCTGATGATATCGTCCTTATGGGAGAGTAAAAATAAGACCTAAATAAGAAGTTAGATTTATGGAGAGAAGCTCTAGAAGTGTATGGTCTGCGCATAAGCCGTAGCAAGACGGAATATATAGAATATAAGTTCGGCCGCCGAAGGGAAAACCTTAATATAGGAGTGAAGATTGGAGAAAATATTTTACGAAAAGTTAAAAATCTTAAATATCTTGGGTGCATCTTATAGGATAATGGAAAGATTGAATAGGATGTAAATCATATGATCCTATCAGGTTAATCAAAATGGTAGAGTGCTTCTGGTTTATATGTGACAAAAAAGTGCCTTTAAAACTTAAAGGTAAATTTTATCGCACTGCTATCAGACAGGCTATGTTTTATGGTACAGAATATTGGACGGCCAAAAGGGAGCATGAGCATAAATTGTGTTAGAGATGAAAATGTTGAGATGGATGAGTGATCATACGCGATTGGATAGAATAAGGAACGAAGATATAAGAGTGAGAGTTGGAGTAGCACCTATTATGAAAAAAATGGTAGAATCGCGTATCAAGTGATTTGGACATGTGAGAAGAAGACCGATAGAGCACCGAGTTAGAAAAGTGAATGAAATAGAAGATGGACAAGGGATGAAAGACAGAGGAAGACCATCCATGAGGTGGTCAAACGAGATCTATATGTAAACAGTCTCTCTATAGATATGATACATGATAGAGCTCAATGACATCGTTTGATCTATGTAGCCGACCCCACCTAATGGGACAAGACTTCGTTGTTGTTTGTTGTTGTCTTACTAAATTATAAAAAATAATCAAAATTGGTCCATTCAATATTATACTTCTAATATTTTCTTTAGCTATTGAGTTATAATTTTTATGCTTAATTATTCTATTAGTTTAACTAAATTTACAATTAGGTTTTTATTTTTTTAATTAGGTTCTTATATTATTTTTAATTTTGTAATGAGGTTTTTCATAGTATAAAAATGTTAAAATTAATTGAATATTTTTTCGCAAACTGAAGATATTCACAATTAAAAATCTAATTAGATCTTTTGACTACACGATTTTTAGAAGTTTAACATTTTGACATAAAAATGATCTAATTATAAAATTAAAAATAATGTACAAATTTAATTAAAAAATATAATTATAAGTTTAGTAAAATTATAAAGATAAACAATAATTAAAATTTTTTACTGTATAAAAAATAATTGATAAAATATAATTTAACAGATACAGGCATCGTATTAATAATAAATATATTATGCAATATTTTTAAACATTTAAATGAGAAGAAAATATTTTTAAATAAATATAGTTTTTAACGTGTTAATTAAGTTATTAAAATCTTGATTACTATGTTTTAAATTTTAGATATTTAAATATATTCATATGTTAATTTTTTTTAATTGTTTTCTTAGCTTGTACTATTGTTTTGATTATATCATTATGCTGATAAAATAAATAATAATAAGCATTTATTTCTTTTTTCGTTTGATGGAATACGTATTTATTTTGTTATTTTATGCTTTCATATAATATTAATTATATGATTATTATACGAGAATTACATAAAGGATTTTAGTGCCTACATGTGTGTCAGTTTTCAGTAAGAATGATTGATTAAGGTAGTTTGATATTATTTTAATTAGTTAAACACGTGGAAAATGATAATTGCACTTGCAATATTGATTTGCTTAATACAGACAAGAAAGGTCACTCAACTACAAAGATGCGACAATTATTAATGTATAATGAAAATAATAATTGTAATTAATATATTGTACTATCTATTTATCCAATATTGTTCCTAACACCGTTTATGTCTACTTTTTTGTACTTGATCTAATTCGTCCTTCAATTTTGACAAATACGTAGAATGTGTGATTTGGTAAAATGAGTTCATCATTCAATTATTATCTTAGGTTTGGAAAACTCTAAAAATTAACCTAATAGAATTTAATATATCCATCCAAATTCCAAAACTCATAGCAATCTTTTCCAAGAAAAAAAAAAACTCAAGTTAGAAATTCAACACGTAATATTTTTTTCTTAATTACGTTATTAATTTGTCATAATATAATTATGGCAAATTCTTCATAGGATTCCATTTGTATGTATTATTATCACTATTTTAAAAAATGTCAATGTATAATCATACATGATCACATTAGTTAAAAAAAAAAGTTTTTTTTTTACATACTTTTACTTTCATATTTTTGTGTTTCGCAGTATTTCTAAATCTAACAATAAAGAACTAATTTATTGCGAATCAGAATTTGATTTGAGAATTTATCGCTGATTATATAAAAATCATTTCCAAGTGCCTTGGGACCAAGGGCATAGTTTTGTTGGACCCAAAATGTCCAACTTTAGATACTTTAACTGTGTGTGAGAGCCTCATAATTGGATTTGGAAACCCCACCCCAATGCTTGTTCTCTTCCAAAGCAAACAAAACATAAACAAAACAAGAAGCAAGAATCAAGAAGATTTTACTATGTCTACATCAAACCATGCTGTCTCCTCAATGCAAAATGGAATAATGGATATTACACCATAACTACCTAGCTAGCTTATGGCCTATGGCCATATCCTAACTACCAAATCAATCCATCACAAAATTCTCACACCCAACATTGAAAACCATATGTAGCTTCTCACAACCCTAGTCCCATCATCTTAACACATATGAAGACAATCTTAGCCTTAAAGCTAACACTATCCCAATTTCCATTAAATGTTGATGCATGCTTGGAGTTGGAAGGGTGAGGTGGTAAATAACTAAATATACACAAATAATTGATCACATAATTAATTATATCTTAATTTTGCCTATACAAAAAAAATTGATTAACATTATAATAAGACATAATTTACCGATTGACTTGATAAAAATTTATCGAGAATGAAACATTATAATTTTATCGAAAGTGAGAAGTTATTTAAAAATATAAGTCAATAACATTTACATATAAACGAATTTTTCATGAGATTATTTATAAATAAGAAGAAGAGAAAAAAGATATTTAGAATAAAAAAGAAAAATAATACATGATATATTTAAGTTTATCGGACACATTCCAAACAATATAGGTCACAACCTGCACTTATTGATACAATTATTCAACCAATCTAATAATATATTAGATTTCGTAAAACTATGTATTAAGAAGATATATCTAAAAAAATATTAAGATAATAAAATAGAAGGATACTAGAAATATATGCTTTAGAGATAATTTCTAATTAATTTTTATATTTTAAAAAAGAAACATCAGAAATTCCTCTCTATTATATACTTCTGATTCCATAGTTTGTATCCCAAAACATGAACCACACACACTCTAATAAAGTAGCCTGAAATTGAATTCAAGCTGTGGCAATCATAGGTTGAAAGCTGACCAATCAAGTGAATCAACACTAGATGCCATGGTATCAACCAATTAGGTCATTTTTGTGGTGTTAACATCCTATAGATGATAGAGAAAACTTGAAATTGAACTTAATTTTTCTTTTTGCCGCCCACAGTTTCTCGCAGTTTAAGGATTTGTTATTGACCAACGGATTGCTACATACACAAGACAAAATTCGAACTCCTGACATTTGCTTAAGCGAATGAGTAAGCTGATGACTCGATCAATCCAAGTTGGTTGAAATTGAACTTAATTTTTATTTGGTGTGAAATGGTCCCATAAAGGGTGCAAAGGACCAAAATGTGTGTAGTCCACTCACCAACTAACAAAGACCTCAAACTCAAGTGTTGCTTGGTTGCTTTGCTTGGGGTTGTTGCCAAGACACAATTTGGAGAAGCATTGCTATCAAAATACATGTCCATACTTTATTACCTTAGTGGTACCAATCATGTTTCGATCTCAAATTGCATGTAGTTTCACTTCTCATAACGTAAAATTGAGCACGTTCTTTTATTTAATTAATCTTTTAATTAAGTAGTGTTTTAAAAGAATAAAAAAAATTAACATTTTTTCCCTTTACATTCTTTTATCTTCTTTTTCACTTTCTTTTGTTTCTGTTTTTTCTATTTTTTTAATTTCTCAATATGTCTTCTTTTTTTATACAAAATTTTGTGTGTTTCTATGTAAGAAATTTTGTGTTGCCTTTTAAACATTTTGTTTTTTTTTCCAAATATTTTTGTATCGGTTATAAAAAGTTCTATAATTGGTTCCATTAAATTTGTGTTTCTGTTATTTTTTTTTAAAAAAAAAAACCCAATGATCATTTAAAGACTTAGTTACAAAAAACACTTATTCATAAAGCATTTCACATTTTATAATATTTCTCATGATAACTATATTTTTTATTTTTTAAATTATTGAAAAATTAATGCGTCTTGACAAAATTTTTATTCTTTATTTTAACTAATTAAGTGTCATACTAATAATTTTGTGATATTTTAAATTACTTAAACCAATATATGTTAACCAGCATTTTCCCGTAAGGATTAAATGAAAAAAGAAATAATAATAATTTGAACATCTAATCATTATTTTATTCTAAAATAATCATTTTGCGACTCAAAAAATTTAAATTTTGACAAAATAACTTCTAAAAAATAATAATGTCAAAATGAGCTTCCAAAAATATATTTTGTTTGATAAAATAACTCAAAAATTTAGTCATTGGTTAATTTACTTAGTTAACCATTAAATTTTTTCATAAAATTATTAATGTATTCTCATTTTTTCTTATGAAATTATTAATCTACTTTCTTATTCTCTCCCTCTCTTTCTCTCTTTTCAACCGTTAAATTTATATAGTTTCTTTTTTGCATTGGGCTAACGTGTTATAAAGAAATGATATAGTGAACCAGTCCAATATCAACCTCAACAATATCAAGCTAAGAGAGAGATTTTAATCCAGTTGGTGTCTGCGATTATTACTTTTGTTGTTTGCAATCAGATATCTAGAGAAAGTGGACTGGCCCGAGAGTCATTAGCGGTTTTTCATTCAAAGAAATAAAAGTCCTGATAAAAAAGTAAATAAATAAAAATAATTAAATATTTCTAAAATTTTTAAATGTGTGTGTCAACTGGCAAATGAGTTTATCCCATTTATTTGGACTTGGCCATTTTATGTTTACCGGTAAAAAGGTTAATTATATATTAACTATATATGTTACGAGGCTTTGTCTTCAGGGAGAAAGTATTTTTAGAATTTTAGTGATTAGGTAAAAAGATGCCATTTTAATGGTGAAGATATCGTCCGTACGAGAATTTTTGAAAATTATGTATTTAACCCAAAGTTTGATCAAATTGTAAATAGTTTCAGTTTAGTCTAATTTGATTTGAATGATAAGACTCGATTTATTAGTTTTTTTTGGACGAAATGTGTTACTTTTTCTCTTGTAATATAAAAGGTTAAGTATTTTTTTTGTCCTTAAGGTTTGAGGTCAAAATCAAAATCGTCTCTGACTTTTTTTTGCTATTAAAATCATCATTAATGTTACAAAACGTTATAAAATCGTCCTTTTCTATTTTAATTTTATTTTATTTTTATCAAATTATCCTTAATAATTAATATAAATAATAAAAATAATATTAAAAAATAAAACAAACCCTCCCCCTTCTCCCTCTCCACCTGCACCCCCACTCCCTTATCTCTTCCCTTTCTTCTCTCCCCATCCAAGCAAAAAATCTCACAACAAATTCGGATTATGCAATACAAACAGAAATTCCAGTTCACACAGAAGAAGAAGATGAAGAAGACGCAGAAGAAGAATCAGATTTCTGTTTTCTAGTCCAACCACAGCAGTAACAAGCAAAATCAACAGAAATGACAGTTTAAACAACATTTCAGCAATCCTCATTGTCAAGTTATAGTTACAAATATGCAATGCCACAATTTCAGCAACAACAACAAAATTCATGCCAAACTTCAAAAATCATGGATGCAGAAGAAGAAGAACTCGATGCGAACTCAGATTCAACAAATAATTCCACAACAAATTTGCAGAATGTATCAACAATTTTAGATCCAGATTTTCAATTCCACATCCAAACCAAACCGCATCAGAGATATCTTCTTCCAAGAACAAGTTCAATCGATTTGAACACACAAGCAACCCGAATTTCAATTCTGCAATCAGATTTCCTGATTCAGGGACCAGCTTACCTGTATGCTGGAACGCAATCTTTGGATGCCGGTGGTCGTCCGTGGCAGGGAACAAATCTGGTCGAGGATGAAGCAGCGGCAGATCTGACAACAGGTAGTAGCGCCGAGGACGGCACCTCCGTGAAGGGGGAGCAGATGCTCGCGACGCCCTGGGTTGACAGAGTGGCAACAACGACCGGCACCGGAGATCTTCGAAGGTGTGGCGGAGGGTTCCGGCGTGTTTCTCCGATCTTAGCAAGACCAGTTCCACTCTTTGTGGCGGTCTTCCCTTAGGATCTCGAAGAGGAGGATCGAACAACGAAGAAGTAGGCGGCGGTGGTGTTTCCAGGGAATTGCGATGGAGCACGAGACAGCGATAAGTTGCTGCAGGTAGCAGTGGATTTTGCAACAGACGGTGCGAACGAAACTGAGGGAAGGTGGAGAAGGAGCCACTGGAGCCAGACGGTGGTAAGGAAAGAGAAGGGAGTGGGGGTGCAGGTGGAAGGGGGAGAAGGGTTTGTTTTTATTTTTTAATATTATTTTTATTAATTATTAAGGGTAATTTGGTAAAAAAAATAAAGTAAAAATGATGATTTTATAACGTTTTGTAACATTGAGGATGATTTTAATAACAAAAAAAGGTCGGGGACGATTTTGATTTTAGCCTCAGACCTTAGGGACGAAAAAAGTACTTAACCCTAATATAAATAAACGGCAAATAAAATTCAATAATTAAGCTCGAACACAGAGTTTGAAACTTGAAGCTTGAAGCTTGAAACTTGAAGTTAGAGAGAAGCGAGGAAAATAATCGCATTGGATTTGATCAAATTGAATAAAAATGAGTTTGTTGAGTCCAAAAACAAAGAAGCTAGTGAAAAGGGTAACCATTGCTGCAACTGTCATCGCTTCTTATTTCCTTTTGACCGCTGATTATGGCCCTCAGCCAAATGCTCTCGACCCTCCTGTAATCTTTTTTTTTTCTGTCATTCAAAAGCTTCAATCTTTACCCTTTTCTTCATCTGGTTCCTTTTCTATTTTATTGTTATTATTATTGATTGAGAATGCTTTATTTTATTTTATTTAGTTTTATATCTTTTTGTCAAGTTGAAGATGATTTAATTGAAATGCTAATTCCAAAGGGATCATTTCTCTCTTGTTTTTGATGGAATAGATTCTTAATGGCAGGTTAAGAAGCAAATACTTTTAAATCAGAGTACCATGAAGGAGTACATTTTCGGATCAAAGAGAGAGTCTCAAGAAAATCACCTGGCAAAATTGGACAACGGCAAGGAGAATCCATGAACTTATCTTTATACTATGATCATAAACATTATTTGATTCATCTTGTTGAGGGAAGGTTTTCTTTTTAGTCATTTGCATTTGTGAATTAATATTGTCTAATAGAATGGTTTAATTACAAGAAATGTTCGTTATACTCATTTTACATGAGAAAGTGTGCCGACTCAAGTTCAGTACCAATGGCATAAATGGCATAAAGATTTCGTTTATCTTTTGTTAACTTTCCTCCCCTTTTATTTGGATCCTATGGCCTATCATATAAAATGATGCATTCACAAGTGTATATTTTTGTTATGAACCAACCTTCATATTGTGTAAAGTGAGCAAATAGCTCTCATCATTATTGAATGAGAAGCATATCCAACATTATAACATCTTAAGTATGATGAAGAAAGGAAAAATAAAAACACTACAAAAAATATTAGATATCTACTCTTCACCTATAATAATCGTTAAAATATCATTTAATATGTTTTATGCTCTTTACTTTTAATTTTTCTCTACAACCAACATATTATTATTTTCTCTCCAATTTTCTTTCATCAAGTAAAAGATAAGAAAAAAAATTTATTTTTACTTTCTTCATCCAAGTAACTGATGGTGGAAAAATTGTCGATAAAGATTTTCAGAAAAATAAGCGCGTTGTAAGTATAGTTCTAAATCGAAAATTAAACCTCAATCAAACTTAAATTGTTTGTCACTTAAGCAAACCCAATAAAATTAACCGAAGTATTTAAATCTCGGGCCATCTCTCAAGGAATTACAGGGAAGTGTATTTTATTATTGTTTATGAGATTGTATCTTTTTGGATTTTGAATTTAGTAAGCAAGGAATGTAAATAACAAGAAAATAACTAACAATTAAGAACAGTCCTAGCAAGGGTTGAAAATCGGAATCCCTATCCTCATTGTCATTGTCAATTATGATGGTAATTGCAAATTGCTCTCACTTAGTTAACCTCTAACAATTGAAGGTAAGTCAAGTGAGCAATTCAACTTGAGTTCACAAGTCCTAATCAAAGACTAGAGTTAGTGAAGCTCAAACCAACTAGCAACTTTCAATCGCCAACCAACAAGAGACTTTGACAATTCAAGAGTCTCCAAATTACTCAATCTAAGCTAAGAATACCAAAATTCTAATTTAAAATCCTCCCAAACATTTCATCAAACACTTGGAAGGCACAAAATAAAAACATAGAAAAGTAATGAGAGAATGTAAAATCTAAGACTAACAATTCCAAAGGAATAACAATAGCAAAGCAATTGAACAATAAGAAACATGAAATATGAATTGCATTAATATGGAGTAAAGGAAACAAAAAGAATTCATAAACTAAATAGGCAACATAAAAGAATCAACAAGAGAAATAGATAAACTAAAGTAATGGGGCAAGTAAAAGTAGAAGAAACCTAAATTAAAGCAATGTAGAATTCTGAAATTAAGAAGAAATAAGACTAAGAACCCTAAAACCTAGTGAGAGGAGAGAGCCTCTCTCTCTAGAAAACTACATCTAAAACCTAAGATTATTTGAGAGTAAGTGTGAATGAATGATTCCCCCACTCTGAAGCCTCTAATCTGTATTTTCGGGATTGGAAATAGGCCAAAAATAGCCAGAAATCGCCCCCAGCATTTTCTGATATCTGCAGCACGTGACGCTTTGTCACGCGTACGCGTCGCCCACGCGTACGCGTCGCTTGTCTGTCGCACCAGTCACACGTGCGCGTCATACCACACATGCGCGTCGCTGCCAGCTTCCCAAAACTCCACTTTCTTGTGTTCCTTCCACTTTTGCATGCTTCCTTTTCATCCTCTAAGCCATTCCTGCCCTATAAAACCTGAAAATATTCAACACACATATCACGGCATCGAATGGTAATAAGAGAGGATTAAAATCAGCAAATTTAAGGCCAAAGAAGCATGTTTTCAATCATAGCACAAGATTAGGAAGGAAAATGTAAAACATGCGAATTCTATGAATAAGTGTGAGAATAAGGGATAAAATCCACTCAATTCAGTACAAAATATACCGTAAAATAGCGGTTTATCAATCTTCCCCACACTTAAATATTAACATGTCCTCATGCTAAGTTCAAGAGAACCATACAAGTGAAGAGGAATGGTAACACTTATTTAAAGGCAACCTATCTATATGAATGCAACTACATACAAAAATGTTTCTACTTACTATCTATTATATATATAAGCATATATGTGGTCAAAGTGAGTCAAATTTCCAAGGAATCATATATACACAATCAAGGGCTAAATAAATCACATCAAACACATTCACAGTTGAATTGAGTTACTTAAAACAATTCACAAACTTACAAAACAAGCAATGATCAAATATGGACATATGGAAATGAGCAATTGAACCCTCACTGGATATGTATATGCACTCTAATCACTCAAGTGTTTGGGGTTAAGCCACTCAAATCTCCTCTAATCATACTTTCAAAAACTTTGTTTTTCATCTAACCAATCAAGAATTATCTAGTGTACAAATGCAAATATCATGAGGGCTTTTCAAGGTTGTAATGGGGCTAAAGTAAGGGTGAAGATATATGTATGGCCAAGTGAGATATCATATGAATCTTTGACTAACCTAAGTTCTCACCTAACACATACACACACTATACAATTCTAAAGTCAAGCTTAGCCACCCAAAATCTCACTTTTGCATATTTTTACACACTCATGTATCAATTCTAATTCCATCACATATGCATTGATTTTCTTATTGAACTTAACAATTTTCTCTTTTTCTTTTTTTTCTTTTTTTCTTTTTTTTTCTATATATATGAAAGCATAATACATTAATGCATATGGTTTCTATAATTTCATACGTATACACCCAAATTCTCAATATTTATCAATAAAAATAAAACACATTCTCATCAACCAAAGTTCTCATATTTTCTCACACTTATTTGACACACACTCACTATCTTAAGCTAACCAAAGATTCAAATAGGACAATTAATTATTTTTCCGCTTAAAGCTAGTGATGTGGTAATATAAATAACAAAAAAAGGGGGTTAAAAAGGCTCAATGTGGCAAACAAAGGTAAATAAAATAGTGGACTATTTGGGATAAATGAGTTATAATCAAATAATGGTCTCAATCACATAATTTCATGAATATACTCTAAATAATAGACATATAGAATGGAACAAACCAAAGATTGCAATCATAGAGAAGAAAACACACAAGAATAAAAATTATGGTTAAATAATGTAACCATGCAATTAAGCTCAAAAACACACAGGTTGTGTGTTCTTAGCTCAAAACCATATTCCAAACTATATCATGCAAGTTTTAAAAAGTTTTAACTTAAATCAATGTGAATCTTAAATGCCCGTTCTAAGAAAAATGAATTTCTTGAAATTTTCAACAAATTGACCAACATTTATTATTATATATATACTAAATGAAATGTTGTGATTATGAAAAGCCAAAAATTTTTAGTTCACTCCCTATTTTTAATCAAACCAAATTCTCATATGCAAGAGGATAAACTAAGCTCAATAAACCACATTTTTTCAAGTCATAACTAATAAACTAAAAGTGTAATTTAAACTAAAGATCTAAGATATACAAGCCAAAGTGCAAAATGCAACAAAGTAAAAATAAACAAAAGTACAATAAAGTGAAAATGTGCAAGTACTAAAAAAAATAAACAAAAATAAAAGCAAAAGTATCTGAATGGTTCACCAAAATGTAATTCCGCCGATGACGGCGACCTCCCAACACTTAGAGATTGCACCGTCCTCGGTGCATGCAAAGATGTGCAAGTGGATGGGTTGCTACAACTGCGGAGTTCCTTCAAAAGCTTGTGCAGAGTGACTTGTTGTTCGCCCCATTTAGAAGTTTTTCGTTTTCCTTCTTGATAGCCATCCTGAAAGAAGAGAAGAAGGAAGAAGAGTAACCCACAAATGTGTAAATAAATAAAATATGGGTGGGCTAATGCCAAATAATAATGAGGTTCTCAACTACATGGTAGCTACAACATGCAAGTGAGTGATAAACCACTTTTTTATGGTTTATCTTGTACTAAATAGAGTGGATTTTATCAATTTTTTATACACTTATTCATATGAAAAGCATAGTTTTACATTTTTCTTCCTAAATTGATGCTATGATTGAAAACATGCTTATTTGGCCTTAAAATTGTTATTTTTAACCCTCTCTTATTTTCATTCGATGTCGTGATATGTATGTTAAGTGTTTTCAGAGATTACAGAGCAGGAATTTTTTAATCCTCTCTTATCTCCATTCAATGCCGTGATATGTGTGTTAAGTGTTTTCAGGAATTATAGGGCAGGAATGGCTTAGAGAATGGAAGAGAAGCATGTAAAAGAGGAAGGAACACAAGGAATTAAAGATTTCATGGATGAGCAGCGACACGTTGATAAACCCCAATTTGATGGTTTATCTTGTATTGAATTTAGAGTGTTTTGACGACCTTTTCTCACATTTAACCTATGAATTAGCATGATTTTGTAATCTCTCTCGTATTTGTGCTTAAGTGTAAAAACATGCTTTTTAAGCCTTATTTTGATGAATTCTAATTCCTCTTTGATTCCATAAGATGCCTTGATGTGTTTACTAGTAATTCCAGGATTGAAATAGGCTAGGCATGGATCAAAGGGAGCAAGGAAGGAAGCATACAAGTGGAGAGAAGCATGAAAAGTCAAAGAAGT
>NC_029773.3:15279059-15291897 GCF_000817695.3 Arachis duranensis | reverse complement strand
TCCTTTTTCTAGTTATGTGCTTTAATAATTGTAATTCTTCATTTTGTTTTGGATAGATTGTTGTTCCTTTGTTTTCTTTCAATAATGCAATTTGAGGTAATTCATGATAATTGTGATTTCCTTGAATTGTTGTTGTTAATTCTTTGCAATAATTGTTGTTAGATTTCATTCTTGTTGTTGATTTACTATGCTTTCTTTTGTGCCTTCTAAGTGTTTGATGAAATGCTTGGTTGGATTTTAGTATAGGTTTTGTTTCTCTTGGCCTAGGTAGAGTGATTAGTGACTCTTGAGTTATCTAATTCCTTTGTTGATTGATAATTAGAAGTTGCTAATTGATTTGAATGCCTCTAAAGCTAGTCTTTCCTTTAGGAGTTGATTAGGACTTGAGGAATCAAATTAATTCATCTACTTCACTTTCCTCCATGATTAGAGGTTAACTAAGTGGGAGTAATGGACAAATTGTCATCACAATTGAGGAGGATAACTAGGATAGGACTTCTAGTACTCATATCTTGCTAAGAGCTTTGTTAGTTGTTAGTTTATTTTCTTTGCCATTTATGTTTCTTGTCTAAAATCTTAAAAACCCCAATTATAACTCACAACCAATAACAAGACACTTCATTACAATTCCTAGGGAGAACAACCTGAGGTCCAATACTTCGGTTTATAAATTTTAGGGGTTTGTACTAGTGACAAACAACTTTTTGTATGAAAGGATTATTGTTTGGTTTAGAAACTATACTTTACAACGAGACTTCATTAGTGAAATTCTAAACCTTCAAAAATCCAATCATCAAAACGGCGCCGTTGCCGGGGAGTTGCAATGGTGTTATGTTATTGGTTATTGTATATATGTGAATATTGTGAATAGCTTGCTTTTTGGATTGCTTGTTACTTTTTTCTAGTCTTAGTATTTTGTTTCATTATTTCTTATTAGTTTTTGCTTCTTATTTTCTCTTGCTACCATGAATTCTCACTTTGGCTATGAGTGTGATTACAACTATGCTGTAGGAGATGAGAACTTCAATGAGGATGTGTATCAAGGATGGGACAATCAAAGGTGGGAGGAGCCATATGCATATGATCAATCCTCTTGGCAACAACCTCCACCAATGCACTATGAAGAAGAGCCATTCTATGATGCATATCACTCCAATGGCTGTGGTGAATCACCTTGTGACTTTCAAGAACCACCACCATATGCCTATGAATCTCATCCTCAACATGGACCTCAACCATACTCACAAGCCTTTCCACATCAAGCACCTTCCTATGATCCATATCCACCATATGACCAATCATCCATGCTATATTCTTATGACCATTTTGAGCAAGAACCTTTAGAACCACCACAACCTTATCAAGATTACTTCCAAGAACCACCTCAATACATACCATCTCCACAATTTTATCAAGAGGAACCACCCTCCTACCATGAATCCTCTCTCCAAAATAATGAACCTTTCTACTCACCCCAAACCCCAATAGACGATCCTCTCACTTTGTTACTTCAAGGACAAGAAGCCATGAAGCGGGATACACTTGAGTTTGTGACCAATTTGACCAAGGTAGTGCACACTTTAGCCCACCAATGCTTGAATACTCAAGGTATTTCCATGACCACATGTGAAAAGTTAAAAGAAGAGCAAAGCATGAAGGAGAAATTGAAAAATTCGGTGGAGAAGGAGGAGCCGAATTTTGTGTTGGAACAATTGGAGAAGCCTATGATCATGGAAGAAAAGGAAGAAGTGGTTGACGATTTAGGAGATGTTGAAAGTCCATGGGAATGTAGTATCATGGAGAACTCTTCCAAGAAGCTTGATATTGATGTTGAAGAGGGTGCACAACCTCCAAGGCATGTCATAGTTGAAGACTTGGAGGAGGCCTATCAAAAGATGGATTCCATCATGGATGAATTTCTATCTACAATTGAATCATCTTCCATTGGACATAAATTCGAAGTTATAGAAGAGTGTGCACAACCTCCCATACCCTTGGTGAGCGAATCGAAAGAGAGCTACCAAGAGGAAAAAGTTGGCATGGTGTATATTGAAATTGAAGAATATGAAGAGGTTGATCAAGAGATGGATTTATTCATCAATGAATTCCTATCCAATATTGAGTCACCTCCTATTGGGCAAGATGAAGTTCTTGAAGACAACACCAAGCTATGTGATAAAAGGAAAAAAGGTTGAAATTGAGAAAGCTCACAAAGAGGTGGAAATACACAAGGAAGAGCACAAGGAAGTAGACCTTGCACTGTCTAAGTGTGGGGAAGCGTCCTTTCCTAAGTCACCATCCAACACAACATTTGAGTGGGTAAAATCCTTCTCTCTAAGCTTTACTTTCTCGCTCGAATATGGTTTGATTGAAACGGATGGACAACTTAGAACTCTTTGTGGAATTAAAAGTAAGAATGAGTTGTGTAGTGGTTGGAAATTTGGTATAAAGCTCACTAAGGTCAAAACTTTAAGGTATAGGGATTATGATGGGACAAGAACCACTTTGTATGGGTCTAGAAGGAAGAATTGGTGGACTAAAGAGGATTCTATGTGTCGACCACCCTTATGTCAACCACCCGTACGGAAAAATCATGAGACTCAACTCACGGATGGGTGCGAAAATAAGATATGGGATCCCGGTTTGCTATGTGAAGACCAACTATGGGGACTCGTATCTTGGGTAGAACTTTGCCCAAGCTTGATGAAGATGGTTGGAAATTCTGTCAACCAATTGAGAAGCAATGATCGTTGGAGATTCAAGGAGGAGTACAAACATAAGCCACCATGACAATGAGTCTCTCAACATGTCCAACTTAAGGACTTAAACTAAAAGTGCTAGGTGGGAGACACCCCACCATGGTAAACTCTTTCCATTCTCTTTTAATTTTGCTTAAATAAGTGATTTGAGTTGCCATTGTAGGTAGAGGTTTCATATAAATTTGTTTGTACAATTAGATGGTTAGCATAGTCACATGTATGTTGTGTTTAGTAGTAGATGAATAATATCAAATTGCATTTTTGTGAATTGTATGATGGTTGATTGAATAAAGAGTTGTGATCAGTATAGGGAGCACCTGAGCACAATTTTTCTGCTTAGAGGGCAATATAAAAAAAAAGGGATAGACGCGCGCCCACGATGTACGCGCTCGCGTCCCTGAGTAGCTGCATCATCACCCAAAATCTAGAGAGTTGGACCTCTCTTGGGCAAACACTATGCCCTGAGCCCAACACAACCCACGCTGACGCGCACTACGTGCGCGCGCACCGATCACGAGAACAAGGAAGTTCACGCGGACGCACGCCTGCCGCGTCCGCGTCGATCTGCTGCTGCAACTTCTGAGCCAATATTCAGAGAGTTGCGCTGGATCTGGGCCAACTTTAAGCCCTCAGCCCAACTCATCTCGCGTGCGCGCCCATATACAAAAAGAGGAAAGGACGCGAGCGCACGCATCGCGCTTGCGCGCTTTATGTTGTACTACCAACGTATGCGAACGCGCCTTTGCCGCGTGCGTGTCCCCTAGCTGATGCCGCCATTCCAGGCCTTTGTCCAGAGAGTTGGGTGCGCACTGCGCCCACTCTAAGCCTCCAGCCCAACTCAATGTACGCGTGCGCGCACTGTACGCGCACGTGCACCTATATAGTTTCCCCATCCACGCGTGAGCGCACTGTACGCGCACGCGTGGGTCCCTAATCTCATCAATGTACGCGGACGCGCATTGCGCGCGCCCGCGTCGATTCGAAAGGAGGATAACCTTAATGCGCGAGGGTGCTGCCCAGTAGCGCACATCTCTTTTCCCCCATCATCTTCTTCCTCTTCTCTCCTCCATCCTCCGCCAATAGCAGCGACGGCCACCACCACTACCGGCAACCTTCATCCGTCATCTCTCTCCCACGTCCAACCTTCCATTCTCTCGCTCTGCACACCACCCGTCCCTGCCCGAACCACCTCCGCTGTCACTCCGCCATCACCGCCGGCAACAAGCACTTGGCGGCTCCTCCCTTTCTTTCTCCATTCACACTCTCCTCTCACTCTCCCTCTCTCACCGCCGCCAGCTCCCCTTCACTCTGCCTTCTACTCCACCGAGCACCACCACTGCTCCACCGTGACCGCCATCCTCCGCAGCGGTGCTCTGCCTAGCTCATTTCTCCGCCGCCCCTACTTCCCATTTCTATTTCTTCTTACTCTGCTCCCAGGTTCCGTGCTCCAACTCTGCTTTTTATTAATTTTTCGTTTCTGTTAGCTACTGTTAGTTTTCTGTTAGTTAGTTCGAATTGAAATTTTGCATGTTAGGCTAGATAGAAATAATTGCGGTTAGGTAGCTAGGGCTGGATAGAGGATTCTAGGCCTGATAAGTGCTCCATTTGTGCTTATTTGTTGTTTGCTTACTTGGGTGTTGTATGCTGATTTTGGACTACTTTTTATGCAATTTGTGTTGCCTGAATGCTGTACCACTGCTGCTGTGCTTAATTGATGATTGTCTTCTTGCTGTTTGTGCTACTTTGCTATCCAGGAACGTTCAATTTTAAGCCGGAATGCTGCCCAATTTTCAAGAAATCTGTTTTCATCTTAATCTCTATTGTAATTTGGGCTAATTTCCGCTTCCTTTCAACTTCCCAGATCTGCACCAATCATTGTGAACATGATTTCTATGTCTAGCCATAACTCTTCTTTTATTGAGCCTAAATATCATCATACCACTAATCCACCTTTCTAACTCACTAATTTATTTAACCCTCTAACTTCTACTCACATTTAACCCTTTTTAACTATTCTTTTAAAAGTATGATGATATTATTGCTTAATGAATAAGAGTTGTTAACTTTAGTGAACATTGCATTCTTGGTTTACTTGTTCACTTATGCTTATTTGTTTACCAATTTTATTTTCAAGTTCAGTTCACATCATGATTGTTTATTAGCCAATTGATATCCTGAACATGCTTTCTTTGCTTTGTGCTACGTGCTTCATTGCTTATATTCTATCATCTTTTTCAGGATGTCGGATAAAGGAAAATCCATAACCACTACCTCTAAGAAAAGAAAACATTCTACACCCTCTATTCCCTCCATTTACAAGAATTATGCTAAGAATCCATTGAATGACGAGGAAAAGGAAAATCAGTTGCTACCTTCTACCGATCCAACAAAGTTTCCCAATCTTTACTGTGAGCTTCGCCTTTCTAAGTATAGGACGACGAAGCTGAATACTGAGAAGAAATTACTCCTACCCAATGATGTGAGACGAGCCATTACTAGTCGCATCCTAGAGTTGGGTATGGACTTTGTTGATAGAGATTTGGGAGATATCAACATTTCTTGGGTTAAGGAATTCTATTGCCACTTCTTTCGTCCTACTTTGGATTCAGTTCAGGTGAGGGGTAGAGAGATTATGATCACTGAATCAGCCATAGAGGAGGCATTGCAATGCCGACATCTTACTGATGGCACCTGCGCTCATCAGCAAGCTGAGATAGCTATTCACAGCATGACCTTTGACTATAAGGCGCTTAGGCGCGTGATTGGTTTACCTGATGCCACTTGGGTCATGGATGCGAACAACACTAAGCCTAAAGGGATGCTATTTGCTCATCTGACTAGAGAGGCCAAGACTTGGCAGATAATATTTGCCCACTACGTCTTACCCACCACTCACTTTTCTGAGATCCCTATGGAGATGCTACTTTTGATTGGTTGTGTTATGGAGGGAAAGGAAGTGTATTTTCCTCGATTGATTCGGCAGTGTTTGTGGCGAGCACATTTTCGTGGCCTACTTCCGTTTCCCACCTTGGTCACCAGTATGGCCGCCTTAGCTGAGGTCCCCTGGTTGGATGATGATGTGACACCACCACCCCCAGATGACGATGACAAGGAGGTTACTATTCCTTGGGGTGGTTGGGTGCACGAGAAGCCACCAGCTAGATGCCGATCTAGGGCTAGAGCAGTGGTAGGGACAGTTGGACCTTCAGCAGCCCCATCTTCTTCTACAGCAGCTCCATCTTCTTCGACAGCCCCTTCTTCAGCACCTGAGCCGACTTACCTACTGGTTCAGCGTCTGTTTTGGTTTCTGGAGTGCGAAAAGCGCTACATCAGGCACCGATTGGATCGGATGGATCAGGCACTCATCTCCCTGGGCGCTGAGTTACCTCCACTTCCAGACTCTTCAGCCTCCGATGAGCAGGATCATCAGGAGGAGGATGCTGACGCACCAACTCAGCAGGATGCACCTTCAGCTGCACCTGCCACCACAGAGACTCCGCAGCCCCATGAGGAGCCGGTTCCACAGCCTCAGCCAGAGTCAGCACCTACCGTTGTACCTTCCCCTGATCCTCCGGTTTAGCATTGAGGACGATGCTCGATCTTAAGTGTGGGGAGGTCACCGGTAGCATCATTAGAGGACCGTTGAACATTTTGGCCATTTTTCTAGTTATCTTACTTTGCATACCTTTGTATATATTTGATGCATTTTGAGTTTATTTTGGATACTCTTACTATTTTGGTTCGTTTTGGACACCTTTACTGCTTATTTTGGATTTTTAGATGTTTTGGATGCTTTTGGATATTTTAGATATTTTAGATGCTAGATTCAATACTTTTAGTTGGATTTTTCTTTATATACTTTTGCATACCCTTCTTTTTAGCTTATAGTGTGATTAGAAATCATGTTTGAATTGTAAAAACTTAGTCACCCTTTTCGCATAAGAAATTGGTTTTAAGTGAAAAAGAAAAGGGTAAACTAAGGAAAACTTTTGAATTTTTCAATCACAACAATGCTCAGTCAAATATTGAGATTTTCCAAGAAAATTTAATTATAGGGCACCAACCCAATTGATTGAAGAAAATTTTTGGTGAAACTTGCTTGAATTTCATATTTGTGAAGCATGTATTGAGCTTAGAACACAAGCTTGTGAGATTTGAGCTTATTAATGTGGTTACATTTCATAACCACTTATTTTCCATTCTTGTGTGCAATTGTTCTCTTTCTATGATTGTGATCCTTGATTTGCTTGATTCTATATGTCCATTTATTTCTTGTATTCATGCATTTGTATGATTGAGGCCATTATTTCATTAGCCCACATACCCAAATAGCCTACCTTTTACTCTCCATTGTTAGCCAATTTTGAGCCTACGCTTAACCAACTTATTCCCATTTTAGCTCATTACAAGCCCAAGGCGAAAAACTAATGAAAGTCCCTTGTTTGGATCTTTGATTAGCCTAGGCTAGTGAGAGTGTTTATTATTCAAAGTTGGTAAAGCTTGGGAACAGTGGATGGGATAAAAAGGGCAGTACACTTCTATATTTAGGAATTGGGAACATATTCATATATTGATTGAATGTATAAGACCTTATGCAATTGATGTCCTTGTACAAAGTATAAAAAGAAAAGAAAAAAAAAGAAGAGAAAAATGAAATGAAAATGAAAGAAAAAAAAGGAATATAAAAAAAAGAGAAGAAAAATAATAAAAGGGGACAAAATGCCCCCAAAGTGAAGTTCAATAAAAGGGGATCAATGCATAAGTGTTACGAATCAAGAAATAAGATGCATGAATATGTAAGAAAAAGTGAAGAATGGGTAGTTAGAGTAGTTTGAATTTGTATAGGTCATTATATAGTTAGGTGGGAAAGTCTATGCTAATCCAAGATCTAAACTCTAGTCCACTTAACCATAAATGATCCTACCATGACCCTAACCCCATTACTACCTAAATGAAAGACCTCATGATGAATGTATGCGTGCATTGAATAAATGTTGATTGTTAGAAGAAAATCAAATTTTGGAAAGCATGATTAGAAGAGAATTGAGTGAATTAACCCTTAAACACTTGAGTGAATAGAGCGGATACACATCCGGTGAGGTTTCAAAAGTTCAATCACATGTGTTCACTCATATTATCTATATTCTTGCAAGCATGAATTTCTTTTGATAATTCAATACAATTGTGGTTTGGACTTGATCTCTATTGCCCTAGCTCTTGTGCCTACACATGTCTCTTGGGAATTGATATGTTTGAACTAAGCATTTGCATTCACTTTAGGTAGTTGCATTTAGATAGAACCCATATAGTTTAGTTGCATATTAATAAATGTCATACCCCTTAGTTCCTTCTTACTTTAGCATGAGGACATGCTAAGGTTTAAGTGTGGGGAGGTTGATAAACCCCAATTTGACGGTTTATCTTGTATTGAATTTAGAGTGTTTTGACGACCTTTTCTCACATTTAACCTATGAATTAGCATGGTTTTGTAATCTCTCCCATATTTGTGCTTAAGTGTAAAAAACATGCTTTTTAAGCCCCATTTTGATGAATTCTAATTCCTCTTTGATTCTATAAGATGCCTTGATGTGTTTGCTAGTAATTCCAGTATTGAAATAGGCTAGGCATGGATCAAAGAGAGCAAGGAAGGAAGCATACAAGTGGAGAGAAGCATGAAAAGTCAAAGAAGTGAAATCAGCCAAGCACGCGCGCGCGCGCACATTGCAGAATCGGCCAGGGGCGCGCACGCGTACCGTGCGCGCACGCGTCGTAGTCCGCACATGACTTCATTAAAGCAACACGTGCCTGGCGATTTGGAAGGGTTTCTGAACCCATTTTGGCGCCAATTGCAGATAGAAAGGAATAAAAGGATCAAGGATTGAAGGGGAAGACAATCTTGGAATCATTTTTAGCATCATTAGGGTTAGGATTAGTTAGTTTTAGAGAGAGAAGCTCCCACTTCTCTCTAGAATTAGGATTAGGTTTAGGTTAATCTCTCTTCTTAGATCTAGGTTTAATTCATGCTTTGATTCACTTTTTCTTTATCAATTCTTGTTCTTCTACCTTTCCTCTCTCTAGTTTTATACTTCTTGTAATTCTCTACTTTGTTATTGATGCACTCTTGTTCCTCTTATTTTCCTTTAATTCAATTTGAAGATAGATTGTTGTTCCTTTGTTTTCTTTCAATAATGCAATTTGAGGTAATTCATGATAATTGTGATTTCCTTGAATTGTTGTTGTTAATTCTTTGCAATAATTGTTGTTAGATTTCATTCTTGTTGTTGATTTACTATGCTTTTCTTTTGTGCCTTCTAAGTATTTGATGAAATGCTTGGTTGGATTTTAGTATAGGTTTTGTTCCTTTTGGCCTAGATAGAGTGATTAGTGACTCTTGAGTTATCTAATTCCTTTGTTGATTGATAATTAGAAGTTGCTAATTGATTTGAATGCCTCTAAAGCTAGTCTTTCCTTTAGGAGTTGATTAGGACTTGAGGAATCAAATTGATTCATCCACTTAACTTTCCTCCATGATTAGAGGTTAACTAAGTGGGAGTAATGGACAATTTGTCATCACAATTGAGGAGGATAACTAGGATAGGACTTCTAGTACTCATATCTTGCCAAGAGCTTTGTTAGTTGTTAGTTTATTTTCTTTGCCATTTATGTTTCTTGTCTAAAATCTTAAAAACCCCAATTATAACTCACAATCAATAACAAGACACTTCATTACAATTCCTAGGAGAATGACCCGAGGTCCAATACTTCGGTTTATAAATTTTAGGGGTTTGTACTAGTGACAAACAACTTTTTGTATGAAAGGATTATTGTTTGGTTTAGAAACTATACTTTACAACGAGACTTCATTAGTGAAATTCTAAACCGTCAAAAATCCAATCATCACGCGCACGCGTGAAGCACGCATACGCGTGGTTAGGAGAAAAAACAGCGACGCGCACGCGTGAATCACGCGTACGTGTGACTAAGATAATGCACATAGACACGTACGCGTGACAAGCCGTCACGTGCTGTAGATATCAGAATCCGCTGGGGGCGATTTCTGAGCCCCTTTTCCACCCAGTTTCAGGCCCGAAAGTCCAGATTAGAGGCAGGGATGTGGCTGAGACTTGTACACTTTTTCATTCTCAATTAGTTTTAGTTTTAGTTTTTAGAAAATTCTAGAGAAGAAAACTCTTGCTCTCATAGGGTTCTTAGCTTTTCATAAATTTTCTTAGTTTCGCTTGGATTGGATCTTGAGAGAGAGTTGCTACTATCTTCGGTGGAAGTCTTTGTCATTATAGTTTGCCTTTCTTTTACCTTACTCTTGTGCTTTTCCATTCAATTACTTAGATTCATGTTATGATTTTCTTAATTTAACATTTCTTAATATAATGAACCAATTTCAGTTTTAATTTCATTACTTGTTGAATTCCTTTCAATTACTTACCATCTCCAATTTTAGTTTTATTAATTTTAATTTTAATTACCATGTCCTTTCTCTACTCCCTTTATATGTTTGTAGAAATGGCATTCATATCAATGGAGTAGAGCTTCCAACTTGATTTTGGAGTTGATTAATAGGGAACCCTTGAGTTGGAATACTCAAGTGTTAATAGGTAATTGAAAGTTGCTGCCAATTGGATTATCACTAACTCTAATCCTTCCTTAGGAAGCGATTAGGACTTGTGAATCGTGTAATACCCGGTCTAACCGAAATTAATTAAATAATGAGTTAAGTAGGAGCGAATATGATTGGAATATTTGGCAATTGGAATTTGATGATTTCAAGGTGATATTTGGATTCAGTGAATTTTTCCGAGTCGGAAGACATAGTTTTCTGCGTAAAAGCGCGCAGTGGGATTTTGACCGGCAGTACCGGCTGAGACCTGTCTGGTACTGCAGCTGAAAAAAAAATTGATTATGAGTAAATAGGATTAAGAAATGAGGAATTATAATTAGGGGAGGTAGAAATATTTGAAGTGCGATTTAGAGCGCTAATCTTAAAGGTTTTGGTCCAAAATTGGGCCAACGGACAAAAATAAGTGAACTGGGCCTAAGTGGGCCCAAGACCCAACATATATAAACATTAGTTATGAGCATTTCAGCTTATTTTGCCCTAAAGAAGGGGTGTTGGGCGCTGAAATTGGGAGAGAGAAGAGAAGAGAGAAAACCTAACTCTCTTTAATCTTCAAACCACCATAACTTGAGCTACGGAGCTCCGATTGACGAGCCGTTTGTGACCACGCGTCGCTCTTCTCATCCTCTACATTTCTATCTAAGTTTTGTGGTGATTATTCCATTCATCTCTGCCCAGTTTTCGAAATTCCCCACTGTTACACGTTTTTGGGAAGTTAGTGTTGAAATCTCAATTGATTTGGCTACAAGAGGTACGGTTTAAGTTTCATTTAAGTACCGTGTGGTGTGATGAGAATTCCTAGGCTAGATGCCCCTAGGATTAAGTTTGGATTGTGTAAATGGTTGGTGCTAATATGCATAGTTGGTATGTAATGTGAAATTAATGATTGGATTGAGAATTGTGTGGCCTTGTATGTTTGGTGTATTGAAAATTTGATGTATTGGGTAATGAGTATTGATTTGTGGTTTATGCATTTAAATTGTGAAATTGGGCCGGAGGCCGTGAATTTTGGGCCAGAGGCCGAAAAGAGGTAAGTAAGGTAAGTTGATGTGTGCATTGTATGATGACACAAGTAATTGGATGAATTTCAGATAATGAATATATGAATGATTGGGTTGGTTATTGAATAATGAGGTTTGAGGAGTTGAAGTGTGGAAATTGGTAATTTTGGGTGAAATTGTATAGATGAGGTATGTTTGGTTTGGTTGAGGTATGTTATGTGGTCATATATGTGGTCATGATTATTGATGCCTTGATGGTATGATGATGCATAAGAGATATGTATGTTGTGGTATATACTTGAGAAATGATTAAGGTTGATTTGTGGGTGAAACCATGTGACAGTGAGTATAATATGGTTGATTTGGGGATGAAACCACGTGATAGTGAGTATGATATTGATCATGTATAATGATGGTTGAATCAAAATAGTATTGTTGGAAATTGGGATGAGGAAGGGTGTATGACATGTTGATGTGTTTGTAATTTAGCCATTTGTTTGAAATGGGTAAAAATGGTTATATGGCGGTTTTGTGAATTTTGGTAATGTGTCAATGTGTGAGTTGAGGAGGCTTGACGTTGAATTTGATACATTTCAATTGATTTCAAAGAAAAGGGATGAAATTGGCATGTTTTGATTGATTTTGAAAAGGGTTGGAAATGGCTTGTTTTGAAAATGGCACTTTGTGGTTTTTGGAAATGGCTTGTTTTCAAATGGCACTTTGTGGTTTTTATGAAAAATATGGTTTTTGGGCATACTTTGGTGAGACATAACTTGGACTACAGATCTCTGTTTTGCGCCAAATCTGTTTAGAAATAAAATGGGATCCGGGATGTCCATGCCGTTCGAAGAACGGATGAAAAATGATTTAAAATGAGGAAGTTATGTCCATTGGAAGATTGGGGTCTAAATATGTGAATTCTGCAGTTTTTAACTTAGAAAATTTTTAGCAGAATAACCCCTTGCGCGTGGGCGCACTTGGCGCGTACGCGCCGATCTTCCAGAAAGCGCCATCCACGCGTGCGCGTGATGTGCGCGGGCGTGCCGATAGTGCTGCACCCCAATACCCAGCCATTTTCCAGAGAGTTGTGCCAGAACTGTGCCAGCTTTGTGCCTGGGGCACGAGAGTATCCACGCGTACGCGTGGTTGACACGTGCGCGTCGATTTGGCAAATTTTTAATCCACGCGTTAGCGTGCATGACGCTTGCGCGTCGATGAGTTTTTAAGGCCATCCACGCGTGCGCGTGGAGTACGCGTACGCGTGGCATTGTTTTCATGCCAAAGTTGATATTTGAGTTTTAAAAGCCAAATCTCATACTTCTAAGCCTCCGATCTCACCACTTATATCTTAAATCATTATGATATGCCTAGCTATTAGAAAAGGGCTAGTGAATGAGGTAACTTGCGAGTGAAGCAAGGGGAAAAGTTATGATCAATGATGATCA